>NC_139769.1:31173461-31355038 GCF_965231275.1 Zosterops lateralis | reverse complement strand
GCTCTTTTCTCGAGAAAAGCAACACTCTGGGAAACCTCTGTAACTTTGCTTGCAGCAGCACCTTGGTGTGTTTTCTGTGTTCTCCAAGTGAAAATAAGCCTGTGGGGAGCCCGTGGTAGCTCCAGCTGCTTTGGAACACATTCTGCCACACTTGCTCTTTCTGCATGTCTCTAGCAGCCAGAAAGCGCTGTAAAGCGCTCTTTTCTCGAGAAAAGCAACACTCTGGGAAACCTCTGTAACTTTGCTTGCAGCAGCACCTTGGTGTGTTTTCTGTGTTCTCCAAGTGAAAATAAGCCTGTGGGGAGCCCGTGGTAGCTCCAGCTGCTTTGGAACACATTCTGCCACACTTGCTCTTTCTGCATGTCTCTAGCAGCCAGAAAGCGCTGTAGAAGTTGCTCTTTTCTCGAGAAAAGCAACACTCTGGGAAACCTCTGTAACTTTGCTTGCAGCAGCACCTTGGTGTGTTTTCTGTGTTCTCCAAGTGAAAATAAGCCTGTCGGGAGCCCGTGGTAGCTCCAGCTGCTTTGGAACACATTCTGCCACACTTGCTCTTTCTGCATGTCTCTAGCAGCCAGAAAGCGCTGTAAAGCGCTCTTTTCTCGAGAAAAGCAACACTCTGGGAAACCTCTGTAACTTTGCTTGCAGCAGCACCTTGGTGTGTTTTCTGTGTTCTCCAAGTGAAAATAAGCCTGTCGGGAGCCCGTGGTAGCTCCAGCTGCTTTGGAACACATTCTGCCACACTTGCTCTTTCTGCATGTCTCTAGCAGCCAGAAAGCGCTGTAAAGCGCTCTTTTCTCGAGAAAAGCAACACTCTGGGAAACCTCTGTAACTTTGCTTGCAGCAGCACCTTGGTGTGTTTTCTGTGTTCTCCAAGTGAAAATAAGCCTGTCCGGGAGCCCGTGGTAGCTCCAGCTGCTTTGGAACACATTCTGCCACACTTGCTCTTTCTGCATGTCTCTAGCAGCCAGAAAGCGCTGTAAAGCGCTCTTTTCTCGAGAAAAGCAACACCCTGGGAAACCTCTGTAACTTTGCTTGCAGCAGCACCTTGGTGTGTTTTCTGTGTTCTCCAAGTGAAAATAAGCCTGTCCGGAGCCCGTGGTAGCTCCAGCTGCTTTGGAACACATTCTGCCACACTTGCTCTTTCTGCATGTCTCTAGCAGCCAGAAAGCGCTGTAAAGCGCTCTTTTCTCGAGAAAAGCAACACTCTGGGAAACCTCTGTAACTTTGCTTGCAGCAGCACCTTGGTGTGTTTTCTGTGTTCTCCAAGTGAAAATAAGCCTGTCCGGAGCCCGTGGTAGCTCCAGCTGCTTTGGAACACATTCTGCCACACTTGCTCTTTCTGCATGTCTCTAGCAGCCAGAAAGCGCTGTAAAGCGCTCTTTTCTCGAGAAAAGCAACACTCTGGGAAACCTCTGTAACTTTGCTTGCGCAGCACCTTGGTGTGTTTTCTGTGTTCTCCAAGTGAAAATAAGCCTGTCCGGAGCCCGTGGTAGCTCCAGCTGCTTTGGAACACATTCTGCCACACTTGCTCTTTCTGCATGTCTCTAGCAGCCAGAAAGCGCTGTAAAGCGCTCTTTTCTCGAGAAAAGCAACACTCTGGGAAACCTCTGTAACTTTGCTTGCAGCAGCACCTTGGTGTGTTTTCTGTGTTCTCCAAGTGAAAATAAGCCTGTCCGGAGCCCGTGGTAGCTCCAGCTGCTTTGGAACACATTCTGCCACACTTGCTCTTTCTGCATGTCTCTAGCAGCCAGAAAGCGCTGTAAAGCGCTCTTTTCTCGAGAAAAGCAACACTCTGGGAAACCTCTGTAACTTTGCTTGCAGCAGCACCTTGGTGTGTTTTCTGTGTTCTCCAAGTGAAAATAAGCCTGTCCGGAGCCCGTGGTAGCTCCAGCTGCTTTGGAACACATTCTGCCACACTTGCTCTTTCTGCATGTCTCTAGCAGCCAGAAAGCGCTGTAAAGCGCTCTTTTCTCGAGAAAAGCAACACTCTGGGAAACCTCTGTAACTTTGCTTGCAGCAGCACCTTGGTGTGTTTTCTGTGTTCTCCAAGTGAAAATAAGCCTGTCCGGAGCCCGTGGTAGCTCCAGCTGCTTTGGAACACATTCTGCCACACTTGCTCTTTCTGCATGTCTCTAGCAGCCAGAAAGCGCTGTAAAGCGCTCTTTTCTCGAGAAAAGCAACACTCTGGGAAACCTCTGTAACTTTGCTTGCAGCAGCACCTTGGTGTGTTTTCTGTGTTCTCCAAGTGAAAATAAGCCTGTCCGGAGCCCGTGGTAGCTCCAGCTGCTTTGGAACACATTCTGCCACACTTGCTCTTTCTGCATGTCTCTAGCAGCCAGAAAGCGCTGTAAAGCGCTCTTTTCTCGAGAAAAGCAACACTCTGGGAAACCTCTGTAACTTTGCTTGCAGCAGCACCTTGGTGTGTTTTCTGTGTTCTCCAAGTGAAAATAAGCCTGTCCGGAGCCCGTGGTAGCTCCAGCTGCTTTGGAACACATTCTGCCACACTTGCTCTTTCTGCATGTCTCTAGCAGCCAGAAAGCGCTGTAAAGCGCTCTTTTCTCGAGAAAAGCAACACTCTGGGAAACCTCTGTAACTTTGCTTGCAGCAGCACCTTGGTGTGTTTTCTGTGTTCTCCAAGTGAAAATAAGCCTGTCCGGAGCCCGTGGTAGCTCCAGCTGCTTTGGAACACATTCTGCCACACTTGCTCTTTCTGCATGTCTCTAGCAGCCAGAAAGCGCTGTAAAGCGCTCTTTTCTCGAGAAAAGCAACACTCTGGGAAACCTCTGTAACTTTGCTTGCAGCAGCACCTTGGTGTGTTTTCTGTGTTCTCCAAGTGAAAATAAGCCTGTCCGGAGCCCGTGGTAGCTCCAGCTGCTTTGGAACACATTCTGCCACACTTGCTCTTTCTGCATGTCTCTAGCAGCCAGAAAGCGCTGTAAAGCGCTCTTTTCTCGAGAAAAGCAACACTCTGGGAAACCTCTGTAACTTTGCTTGCAGCAGCACCTTGGTGTGTTTTCTGTGTTCTCCAAGTGAAAATAAGCCTGTCCGGAGCCCGTGGTAGCTCCAGCTGCTTTGGAACACATTCTGCCACACTTGCTCTTTCTGCATGTCTCTAGCAGCCAGAAAGCGCTGTAAAGCGCTCTTTTCTCGAGAAAAGCAACACTCTGGGAAACCTCTGTAACTTTGCTTGCAGCAGCACCTTGGTGTGTTTTCTGTGTTCTCCAAGTGAAAATAAGCCTGTCCGGAGCCCGTGGTAGCTCCAGCTGCTTTGGAACACATTCTGCCACACTTGCTCTTTCTGCATGTCTCTAGCAGCCAGAAAGCGCTGTAAAGCGCTCTTTTCTCGAGAAAAGCAACACTCTGGGAAACCTCTGTAACTTTGCTTGCAGCAGCACCTTGGTGTGTTTTCTGTGTTCTCCAAGTGAAAATAAGCCTGTCCGGAGCCCGTGGTAGCTCCAGCTGCTTTGGAACACATTCTGCCACACTTGCTCTTTCTGCATGTCTCTAGCAGCCAGAAAGCGCTGTAAAGCGCTCTTTTCTCGAGAAAAGCAACACTCTGGGAAACCTCTGTAACTTTGCTTGCAGCAGCACCTTGGTGTGTTTTCTGTGTTCTCCAAGTGAAAATAAGCCTGTCCGGAGCCCGTGGTAGCTCCAGCTGCTTTGGAACACATTCTGCCACACTTGCTCTTTCTGCATGTCTCTAGCAGCCAGAAAGCGCTGTAAAGCGCTCTTTTCTCGAGAAAAGCAACACTCTGGGAAACCTCTGTAACTTTGCTTGCAGCAGCACCTTGGTGTGTTTTCTGTGTTCTCCAAGTGAAAATAAGCCTGTCCGGAGCCCGTGGTAGCTCCAGCTGCTTTGGAACACATTCTGCCACACTTGCTCTTTCTGCATGTCTCTAGCAGCCAGAAAGCGCTGTAAAGCGCTCTTTTCTCGAGAAAAGCAACACTCTGGGAAACCTCTGTAACTTTGCTTGCAGCAGCACCTTGGTGTGTTTTCTGTGTTCTCCAAGTGAAAATAAGCCTGTGGGGAGCCCGTGGTAGCTCCAGCTGCTTTGGAACACATTCTGCCACACTTGCTCTTTCTGCATGTCTCTAGCAGCCAGAAAGCGCTGTAAAGCGCTCTTTTCTCGAGAAAAGCAACACTCTGGGAAACCTCTGTAACTTTGCTTGCAGCAGCACCTTGGTGTGTTTTCTGTGTTCTCCAAGTGAAAATAAGCCTGTCCGGAGCCCGTGGTAGCTCCAGCTGCTTTGGAACACATTCTGCCACACTTGCTCTTTCTGCATGTCTCTAGCAGCCAGAAAGCGCTGTAAAGCGCTCTTTTCTCGAGAAAAGCAACACTCTGGGAAACCTCTGTAACTTTGCTTGCAGCAGCACCTTGGTGTGTTTTCTGTGTTCTCCAAGTGAAAATAAGCCTGTCCGGAGCCCGTGGTAGCTCCAGCTGCTTTGGAACACATTCTGCCACACTTGCTCTTTCTGCATGTCTCTAGCAGCCAGAAAGCGCTGTAAAGCGCTCTTTTCTCGAGAAAAGCAACACTCTGGGAAACCTCTGTAACTTTGCTTGCAGCAGCACCTTGGTGTGTTTTCTGTGTTCTCCAAGTGAAAATAAGCCTGTCCGGAGCCCGTGGTAGCTCCAGCTGCTTTGGAACACATTCTGCCACACTTGCTCTTTCTGCATGTCTCTAGCAGCCAGAAAGCGCTGTAAAGCGCTCTTTTCTCGAGAAAAGCAACACTCTGGGAAACCTCTGTAACTTTGCTTGCAGCAGCACCTTGGTGTGTTTTCTGTGTTCTCCAAGTGAAAATAAGCCTGTCCGGAGCCCGTGGTAGCTCCAGCTGCTTTGGAACACATTCTGCCACACTTGCTCTTTCTGCATGTCTCTAGCAGCCAGAAAGCGCTGTAAAGCGCTCTTTTCTCGAGAAAAGCAACACTCTGGGAAACCTCTGTAACTTTGCTTGCAGCAGCACCTTGGTGTGTTTTCTGTGTTCTCCAAGTGAAAATAAGCCTGTCCGGAGCCCGTGGTAGCTCCAGCTGCTTTGGAACACATTCTGCCACACTTGCTCTTTCTGCATGTCTCTAGCAGCCAGAAAGCGCTGTAAAGCGCTCTTTTCTCGAGAAAAGCAACACTCTGGGAAACCTCTGTAACTTTGCTTGCAGCAGCACCTTGGTGTGTTTTCTGTGTTCTCCAAGTGAAAATAAGCCTGTCCGGAGCCCGTGGTAGCTCCAGCTGCTTTGGAACACATTCTGCCACACTTGCTCTTTCTGCATGTCTCTAGCAGCCAGAAAGCGCTGTAAAGCGCTCTTTTCTCGAGAAAAGCAACACTCTGGGAAACCTCTGTAACTTTGCTTGCAGCAGCACCTTGGTGTGTTTTCTGTGTTCTCCAAGTGAAAATAAGCCTGTCGGGAGCCCGTGGTAGCTCCAGCTGCTTTGGAACACATTCTGCCACACTTGCTCTTTCTGCATGTCTCTAGCAGCCAGAAAGCGCTGTAAAGCGCTCTTTTCTCGAGAAAAGCAACACTCTGGGAAACCTCTGTAACTTTGCTTGCAGCAGCACCTTGGTGTGTTTTCTGTGTTCTCCAAGTGAAAATAAGCCTGTCGGGAGCCCGTGGTAGCTCCAGCTGCTTTGGAACACATTCTGCCACACTTGCTCTTTCTGCATGTCTCTAGCAGCCAGAAAGCACTGTAAAGCGCTCTTTTCTCGAGAAAAGCAACACCTGGGAAACCTCTGTAACTTTGCTTGCAGCAGCACCTTGGTGTGTTTTCTGTGTTCTCCAAGTGAAAATAAGCCTGTCCGGAGCCCGTGGTAGCTCCAGCTGCTTTGGAACACATTCTGCCACACTTGCTCTTTCTGCATGTCTCTAGCAGCCAGAAAGCGCTGTAAAGCGCTCTTTTCTCGAGAAAAGCAACACTCTGGGAAACCTCTGTAACTTTGCTTGCAGCAGCACCTTGGTGTGTTTTCTGTGTTCTCCAAGTGAAAATAAGCCTGTCCGGAGCCCGTGGTAGCTCCAGCTGCTTTGGAACACATTCTGCCACACTTGCTCTTTCTGCATGTCTCTAGCAGCCAGAAAGCGCTGTAAAGCGCTCTTTTCTCGAGAAAAGCAACACTCTGGGAAACCTCTGTAACTTTGCTTGCAGCAGCACCTTGGTGTGTTTTCTGTGTTCTCCAAGTGAAAATAAGCCTGTCCGGAGCCCGTGGTAGCTCCAGCTGCTTTGGAACACATTCTGCCACACTTGCTCTTTCTGCATGTCTCTAGCAGCCAGAAAGCGCTGTAAAGCGCTCTTTTCTCGAGAAAAGCAACACTCTGGGAAACCTCTGTAACTTTGCTTGCAGCAGCACCTTGGTGTGTTTTCTGTGTTCTCCAAGTGAAAATAAGCCTGTCCGGAGCCCGTGGTAGCTCCAGCTGCTTTGGAACACATTCTGCCACACTTGCTCTTTCTGCATGTCTCTAGCAGCCAGAAAGCGCTGTAAAGCGCTCTTTTCTCGAGAAAAGCAACACTCTGGGAAACCTCTGTAACTTTGCTTGCAGCAGCACCTTGGTGTGTTTTCTGTGTTCTCCAAGTGAAAATAAGCCTGTCCGGAGCCCGTGGTAGCTCCAGCTGCTTTGGAACACATTCTGCCACACTTGCTCTTTCTGCATGTCTCTAGCAGCCAGAAAGCGCTGTAAAGCGCTCTTTTCTCGAGAAAAGCAACACTCTGGGAAACCTCTGTAACTTTGCTTGCAGCAGCACCTTGGTGTGTTTTCTGTGTTCTCCAAGTGAAAATAAGCCTGTCCGGAGCCCGTGGTAGCTCCAGCTGCTTTGGAACACATTCTGCCACACTTGCTCTTTCTGCATGTCTCTAGCAGCCAGAAAGCGCTGTAAAGCGCTCTTTTCTCGAGAAAAGCAACACTCTGGGAAACCTCTGTAACTTTGCTTGCAGCAGCACCTTGGTGTGTTTTCTGTGTTCTCCAAGTGAAAATAAGCCTGTCCGGAGCCCGTGGTAGCTCCAGCTGCTTTGGAACACATTCTGCCACACTTGCTCTTTCTGCATGTCTCTAGCAGCCAGAAAGCGCTGTAAAGCGCTCTTTTCTCGAGAAAAGCAACACTCTGGGAAACCTCTGTAACTTTGCTTGCAGCAGCACCTTGGTGTGTTTTCTGTGTTCTCCAAGTGAAAATAAGCCTGTCCGGAGCCCGTGGTAGCTCCAGCTGCTTTGGAACACATTCTGCCACACTTGCTCTTTCTGCATGTCTCTAGCAGCCAGAAAGCGCTGTAAAGCGCTCTTTTCTCGAGAAAAGCAACACTCTGGGAAACCTCTGTAACTTTGCTTGCAGCAGCACCTTGGTGTGTTTTCTGTGTTCTCCAAGTGAAAATAAGCCTGTCCGGAGCCCGTGGTAGCTCCAGCTGCTTTGGAACACATTCTGCCACACTTGCTCTTTCTGCATGTCTCTAGCAGCCAGAAAGCGCTGTAAAGCGCTCTTTTCTCGAGAAAAGCAACACTCTGGGAAACCTCTGTAACTTTGCTTGCAGCAGCACCTTGGTGTGTTTTCTGTGTTCTCCAAGTGAAAATAAGCCTGTCCGGAGCCCGTGGTAGCTCCAGCTGCTTTGGAACACATTCTGCCACACTTGCTCTTTCTGCATGTCTCTAGCAGCCAGAAAGCGCTGTAAAGCGCTCTTTTCTCGAGAAAAGCAACACTCTGGGAAACCTCTGTAACTTTGCTTGCAGCAGCACCTTGGTGTGTTTTCTGTGTTCTCCAAGTGAAAATAAGCCTGTCCGGAGCCCGTGGTAGCTCCAGCTGCTTTGGAACACATTCTGCCACACTTGCTCTTTCTGCATGTCTCTAGCAGCCAGAAAGCGCTGTAAAGCGCTCTTTTCTCGAGAAAAGCAACACTCTGGGAAACCTCTGTAACTTTGCTTGCAGCAGCACCTTGGTGTGTTTTCTGTGTTCTCCAAGTGAAAATAAGCCTGTCCGGAGCCCGTGGTAGCTCCAGCTGCTTTGGAACACATTCTGCCACACTTGCTCTTTCTGCATGTCTCTAGCAGCCAGAAAGCGCTGTAAAGCGCTCTTTTCTCGAGAAAAGCAACACTCTGGGAAACCTCTGTAACTTTGCTTGCAGCAGCACCTTGGTGTGTTTTCTGTGTTCTCCAAGTGAAAATAAGCCTGTCCGGAGCCCGTGGTAGCTCCAGCTGCTTTGGAACACATTCTGCCACACTTGCTCTTTCTGCATGTCTCTAGCAGCCAGAAAGCGCTGTAAAGCGCTCTTTTCTCGAGAAAAGCAACACTCTGGGAAACCTCTGTAACTTTGCTTGCAGCAGCACCTTGGTGTGTTTTCTGTGTTCTCCAAGTGAAAATAAGCCTGTCCGGAGCCCGTGGTAGCTCCAGCTGCTTTGGAACACATTCTGCCACACTTGCTCTTTCTGCATGTCTCTAGCAGCCAGAAAGCGCTGTAAAGCGCTCTTTTCTCGAGAAAAGCAACACTCTGGGAAACCTCTGTAACTTTGCTTGCAGCAGCACCTTGGTGTGTTTTCTGTGTTCTCCAAGTGAAAATAAGCCTGTCCGGAGCCCGTGGTAGCTCCAGCTGCTTTGGAACACATTCTGCCACACTTGCTCTTTCTGCATGTCTCTAGCAGCCAGAAAGCGCTGTAAAGCGCTCTTTTCTCGAGAAAAGCAACACTCTGGGAAACCTCTGTAACTTTGCTTGCAGCAGCACCTTGGTGTGTTTTCTGTGTTCTCCAAGTGAAAATAAGCCTGTCCGGAGCCCGTGGTAGCTCCAGCTGCTTTGGAACACATTCTGCCACACTTGCTCTTTCTGCATGTCTCTAGCAGCCAGAAAGCGCTGTAAAGCGCTCTTTTCTCGAGAAAAGCAACACTCTGGGAAACCTCTGTAACTTTGCTTGCAGCAGCACCTTGGTGTGTTTTCTGTGTTCTCCAAGTGAAAATAAGCCTGTCCGGAGCCCGTGGTAGCTCCAGCTGCTTTGGAACACATTCTGCCACACTTGCTCTTTCTGCATGTCTCTAGCAGCCAGAAAGCGCTGTAAAGCGCTCTTTTCTCGAGAAAAGCAACACTCTGGGAAACCTCTGTAACTTTGCTTGCAGCAGCACCTTGGTGTGTTTTCTGTGTTCTCCAAGTGAAAATAAGCCTGTCCGGAGCCCGTGGTAGCTCCAGCTGCTTTGGAACACATTCTGCCACACTTGCTCTTTCTGCATGTCTCTAGCAGCCAGAAAGCGCTGTAAAGCGCTCTTTTCTCGAGAAAAGCAACACTCTGGGAAACCTCTGTAACTTTGCTTGCAGCAGCACCTTGGTGTGTTTTCTGTGTTCTCCAAGTGAAAATAAGCCTGTCCGGAGCCCGTGGTAGCTCCAGCTGCTTTGGAACACATTCTGCCACACTTGCTCTTTCTGCATGTCTCTAGCAGCCAGAAAGCGCTGTAAAGCGCTCTTTTCTCGAGAAAAGCAACACTCTGGGAAACCTCTGTAACTTTGCTTGCAGCAGCACCTTGGTGTGTTTTCTGTGTTCTCCAAGTGAAAATAAGCCTGTCCGGAGCCCGTGGTAGCTCCAGCTGCTTTGGAACACATTCTGCCACACTTGCTCTTTCTGCATGTCTCTAGCAGCCAGAAAGCGCTGTAAAGCGCTCTTTTCTCGAGAAAAGCAACACTCTGGGAAACCTCTGTAACTTTGCTTGCAGCAGCACCTTGGTGTGTTTTCTGTGTTCTCCAAGTGAAAATAAGCCTGTCCGGAGCCCGTGGTAGCTCCAGCTGCTTTGGAACACATTCTGCCACACTTGCTCTTTCTGCATGTCTCTAGCAGCCAGAAAGCGCTGTAAAGCGCTCTTTTCTCGAGAAAAGCAACACTCTGGGAAACCTCTGTAACTTTGCTTGCAGCAGCACCTTGGTGTGTTTTCTGTGTTCTCCAAGTGAAAATAAGCCTGTCCGGAGCCCGTGGTAGCTCCAGCTGCTTTGGAACACATTCTGCCACACTTGCTCTTTCTGCATGTCTCTAGCAGCCAGAAAGCGCTGTAAAGCGCTCTTTTCTCGAGAAAAGCAACACTCTGGGAAACCTCTGTAACTTTGCTTGCAGCAGCACCTTGGTGTGTTTTCTGTGTTCTCCAAGTGAAAATAAGCCTGTCCGGAGCCCGTGGTAGCTCCAGCTGCTTTGGAACACATTCTGCCACACTTGCTCTTTCTGCATGTCTCTAGCAGCCAGAAAGCGCTGTAAAGCGCTCTTTTCTCGAGAAAAGCAACACTCTGGGAAACCTCTGTAACTTTGCTTGCAGCAGCACCTTGGTGTGTTTTCTGTGTTCTCCAAGTGAAAATAAGCCTGTCCGGAGCCCGTGGTAGCTCCAGCTGCTTTGGAACACATTCTGCCACACTTGCTCTTTCTGCATGTCTCTAGCAGCCAGAAAGCGCTGTAAAGCGCTCTTTTCTCGAGAAAAGCAACACTCTGGGAAACCTCTGTAACTTTGCTTGCAGCAGCACCTTGGTGTGTTTTCTGTGTTCTCCAAGTGAAAATAAGCCTGTCCGGAGCCCGTGGTAGCTCCAGCTGCTTTGGAACACATTCTGCCACACTTGCTCTTTCTGCATGTCTCTAGCAGCCAGAAAGCGCTGTAAAGCGCTCTTTTCTCGAGAAAAGCAACACTCTGGGAAACCTCTGTAACTTTGCTTGCAGCAGCACCTTGGTGTGTTTTCTGTGTTCTCCAAGTGAAAATAAGCCTGTCCGGAGCCCGTGGTAGCTCCAGCTGCTTTGGAACACATTCTGCCACACTTGCTCTTTCTGCATGTCTCTAGCAGCCAGAAAGCGCTGTAAAGCGCTCTTTTCTCGAGAAAAGCAACACTCTGGGAAACCTCTGTAACTTTGCTTGCAGCAGCACCTTGGTGTGTTTTCTGTGTTCTCCAAGTGAAAATAAGCCTGTCCGGAGCCCGTGGTAGCTCCAGCTGCTTTGGAACACATTCTGCCACACTTGCTCTTTCTGCATGTCTCTAGCAGCCAGAAAGCGCTGTAAAGCGCTCTTTTCTCGAGAAAAGCAACACTCTGGGAAACCTCTGTAACTTTGCTTGCAGCAGCACCTTGGTGTGTTTTCTGTGTTCTCCAAGTGAAAATAAGCCTGTCCGGAGCCCGTGGTAGCTCCAGCTGCTTTGGAACACATTCTGCCACACTTGCTCTTTCTGCATGTCTCTAGCAGCCAGAAAGCGCTGTAAAGCGCTCTTTTCTCGAGAAAAGCAACACTCTGGGAAACCTCTGTAACTTTGCTTGCAGCAGCACCTTGGTGTGTTTTCTGTGTTCTCCAAGTGAAAATAAGCCTGTCCGGAGCCCGTGGTAGCTCCAGCTGCTTTGGAACACATTCTGCCACACTTGCTCTTTCTGCATGTCTCTAGCAGCCAGAAAGCGCTGTAAAGCGCTCTTTTCTCGAGAAAAGCAACACTCTGGGAAACCTCTGTAACTTTGCTTGCAGCAGCACCTTGGTGTGTTTTCTGTGTTCTCCAAGTGAAAATAAGCCTGTCCGGAGCCCGTGGTAGCTCCAGCTGCTTTGGAACACATTCTGCCACACTTGCTCTTTCTGCATGTCTCTAGCAGCCAGAAAGCGCTGTAAAGCGCTCTTTTCTCGAGAAAAGCAACACTCTGGGAAACCTCTGTAACTTTGCTTGCAGCAGCACCTTGGTGTGTTTTCTGTGTTCTCCAAGTGAAAATAAGCCTGTCCGGAGCCCGTGGTAGCTCCAGCTGCTTTGGAACACATTCTGCCACACTTGCTCTTTCTGCATGTCTCTAGCAGCCAGAAAGCGCTGTAAAGCGCTCTTTTCTCGAGAAAAGCAACACTCTGGGAAACCTCTGTAACTTTGCTTGCAGCAGCACCTTGGTGTGTTTTCTGTGTTCTCCAAGTGAAAATAAGCCTGTCCGGAGCCCGTGGTAGCTCCAGCTGCTTTGGAACACATTCTGCCACACTTGCTCTTTCTGCATGTCTCTAGCAGCCAGAAAGCGC
This sequence comes from Zosterops lateralis, assembly GCF_965231275.1. Taxonomy (NCBI): domain Eukaryota; kingdom Metazoa; phylum Chordata; class Aves; order Passeriformes; family Zosteropidae; genus Zosterops; species Zosterops lateralis. The sequence continues at coordinate 31,343,089 of NC_139769.1, read as the reverse complement.
TGTAAAGCGCTCTTTTCTCGAGAAAAGCAACACTCTGGGAAACCTCTGTAACTTTGCTTGCAGCAGCACCTTGGTGTGTTTTCTGTGTTCTCCAAGTGAAAATAAGCCTGTCCGGAGCCCGTGGTAGCTCCAGCTGCTTTGGAACACATTCTGCCACACTTGCTCTTTCTGCATGTCTCTAGCAGCCAGAAAGCGCTGTAAAGCGCTCTTTTCTCGAGAAAAGCAACACTCTGGGAAACCTCTGTAACTTTGCTTGCAGCAGCACCTTGGTGTGTTTTCTGTGTTCTCCAAGTGAAAATAAGCCTGTCCGGAGCCCGTGGTAGCTCCAGCTGCTTTGGAACACATTCTGCCACACTTGCTCTTTCTGCATGTCTCTAGCAGCCAGAAAGCGCTGTAAAGCGCTCTTTTCTCGAGAAAAGCAACACTCTGGGAAACCTCTGTAACTTTGCTTGCAGCAGCACCTTGGTGTGTTTTCTGTGTTCTCCAAGTGAAAATAAGCCTGTCCGGAGCCCGTGGTAGCTCCAGCTGCTTTGGAACACATTCTGCCACACTTGCTCTTTCTGCATGTCTCTAGCAGCCAGAAAGCGCTGTAAAGCGCTCTTTTCTCGAGAAAAGCAACACTCTGGGAAACCTCTGTAACTTTGCTTGCAGCAGCACCTTGGTGTGTTTTCTGTGTTCTCCAAGTGAAAATAAGCCTGTCCGGAGCCCGTGGTAGCTCCAGCTGCTTTGGAACACATTCTGCCACACTTGCTCTTTCTGCATGTCTCTAGCAGCCAGAAAGCGCTGTAAAGCGCTCTTTTCTCGAGAAAAGCAACACTCTGGGAAACCTCTGTAACTTTGCTTGCAGCAGCACCTTGGTGTGTTTTCTGTGTTCTCCAAGTGAAAATAAGCCTGTCCGGAGCCCGTGGTAGCTCCAGCTGCTTTGGAACACATTCTGCCACACTTGCTCTTTCTGCATGTCTCTAGCAGCCAGAAAGCGCTGTAAAGCGCTCTTTTCTCGAGAAAAGCAACACTCTGGGAAACCTCTGTAACTTTGCTTGCAGCAGCACCTTGGTGTGTTTTCTGTGTTCTCCAAGTGAAAATAAGCCTGTCCGGAGCCCGTGGTAGCTCCAGCTGCTTTGGAACACATTCTGCCACACTTGCTCTTTCTGCATGTCTCTAGCAGCCAGAAAGCGCTGTAAAGCGCTCTTTTCTCGAGAAAAGCAACACTCTGGGAAACCTCTGTAACTTTGCTTGCAGCAGCACCTTGGTGTGTTTTCTGTGTTCTCCAAGTGAAAATAAGCCTGTCCGGAGCCCGTGGTAGCTCCAGCTGCTTTGGAACACATTCTGCCACACTTGCTCTTTCTGCATGTCTCTAGCAGCCAGAAAGCGCTGTAAAGCGCTCTTTTCTCGAGAAAAGCAACACTCTGGGAAACCTCCGTAACTTTGCTTGCAGCAGCACCTTGGTGTGTTTTCTGTGTTCTCCAAGTGAAAATAAGCCTGTCCGGAGCCCGTGGTAGCTCCAGCTGCTTTGGAACACATTCTGCCACACTTGCTCTTTCTGCATGTCTCTAGCAGCCAGAAAGCGCTGTAAAGCGCTCTTTTCTCGAGAAAAGCAACACTCTGGGAAACCTCTGTAACTTTGCTTGCAGCAGCACCTTGGTGTGTTTTCTGTGTTCTCCAAGTGAAAATAAGCCTGTCCGGAGCCCGTGGTAGCTCCAGCTGCTTTGGAACACATTCTGCCACACTTGCTCTTTCTGCATGTCTCTAGCAGCCAGAAAGCGCTGTAAAGCGCTCTTTTCTCGAGAAAAGCAACACTCTGGGAAACCTCTGTAACTTTGCTTGCAGCAGCACCTTGGTGTGTTTTCTGTGTTCTCCAAGTGAAAATAAGCCTGTCCGGAGCCCGTGGTAGCTCCAGCTGCTTTGGAACACATTCTGCCACACTTGCTCTTTCTGCATGTCTCTAGCAGCCAGAAAGCGCTGTAAAGCGCTCTTTTCTCGAGAAAAGCAACACTCTGGGAAACCTCTGTAACTTTGCTTGCAGCAGCACCTTGGTGTGTTTTCTGTGTTCTCCAAGTGAAAATAAGCCTGTCCGGAGCCCGTGGTAGCTCCAGCTGCTTTGGAACACATTCTGCCACACTTGCTCTTTCTGCATGTCTCTAGCAGCCAGAAAGCGCTGTAAAGCGCTCTTTTCTCGAGAAAAGCAACACTCTGGGAAACCTCTGTAACTTTGCTTGCAGCAGCACCTTGGTGTGTTTTCTGTGTTCTCCAAGTGAAAATAAGCCTGTCCGGAGCCCGTGGTAGCTCCAGCTGCTTTGGAACACATTCTGCCACACTTGCTCTTTCTGCATGTCTCTAGCAGCCAGAAAGCGCTGTAAAGCGCTCTTTTCTCGAGAAAAGCAACACTCTGGGAAACCTCTGTAACTTTGCTTGCAGCAGCACCTTGGTGTGTTTTCTGTGTTCTCCAAGTGAAAATAAGCCTGTCCGGAGCCCGTGGTAGCTCCAGCTGCTTTGGAACACATTCTGCCACACTTGCTCTTTCTGCATGTCTCTAGCAGCCAGAAAGCGCTGTAAAGCGCTCTTTTCTCGAGAAAAGCAACACTCTGGGAAACCTCTGTAACTTTGCTTGCAGCAGCACCTTGGTGTGTTTTCTGTGTTCTCCAAGTGAAAATAAGCCTGTCCGGAGCCCGTGGTAGCTCCAGCTGCTTTGGAACACATTCTGCCACACTTGCTCTTTCTGCATGTCTCTAGCAGCCAGAAAGCGCTGTAAAGCGCTCTTTTCTCGAGAAAAGCAACACTCTGGGAAACCTCTGTAACTTTGCTTGCAGCAGCACCTTGGTGTGTTTTCTGTGTTCTCCAAGTGAAAATAAGCCTGTCCGGAGCCCGTGGTAGCTCCAGCTGCTTTGGAACACATTCTGCCACACTTGCTCTTTCTGCATGTCTCTAGCAGCCAGAAAGCGCTGTAAAGCGCTCTTTTCTCGAGAAAAGCAACACTCTGGGAAACCTCTGTAACTTTGCTTGCAGCAGCACCTTGGTGTGTTTTCTGTGTTCTCCAAGTGAAAATAAGCCTGTCCGGAGCCCGTGGTAGCTCCAGCTGCTTTGGAACACATTCTGCCACACTTGCTCTTTCTGCATGTCTCTAGCAGCCAGAAAGCGCTGTAAAGCGCTCTTTTCTCGAGAAAAGCAACACTCTGGGAAACCTCTGTAACTTTGCTTGCAGCAGCACCTTGGTGTGTTTTCTGTGTTCTCCAAGTGAAAATAAGCCTGTCCGGAGCCCGTGGTAGCTCCAGCTGCTTTGGAACACATTCTGCCACACTTGCTCTTTCTGCATGTCTCTAGCAGCCAGAAAGCGCTGTAAAGCGCTCTTTTCTCGAGAAAAGCAACACTCTGGGAAACCTCTGTAACTTTGCTTGCAGCAGCACCTTGGTGTGTTTTCTGTGTTCTCCAAGTGAAAATAAGCCTGTCCGGAGCCCGTGGTAGCTCCAGCTGCTTTGGAACACATTCTGCCACACTTGCTCTTTCTGCATGTCTCTAGCAGCCAGAAAGCGCTGTAAAGCGCTCTTTTCTCGAGAAAAGCAACACTCTGGGAAACCTCTGTAACTTTGCTTGCAGCAGCACCTTGGTGTGTTTTCTGTGTTCTCCAAGTGAAAATAAGCCTGTCCGGAGCCCGTGGTAGCTCCAGCTGCTTTGGAACACATTCTGCCACACTTGCTCTTTCTGCATGTCTCTAGCAGCCAGAAAGCGCTGTAAAGCGCTCTTTTCTCGAGAAAAGCAACACTCTGGGAAACCTCTGTAACTTTGCTTGCAGCAGCACCTTGGTGTGTTTTCTGTGTTCTCCAAGTGAAAATAAGCCTGTCCGGAGCCCGTGGTAGCTCCAGCTGCTTTGGAACACATTCTGCCACACTTGCTCTTTCTGCATGTCTCTAGCAGCCAGAAAGCGCTGTAAAGCGCTCTTTTCTCGAGAAAAGCAACACTCTGGGAAACCTCTGTAACTTTGCTTGCAGCAGCACCTTGGTGTGTTTTCTGTGTTCTCCAAGTGAAAATAAGCCTGTCCGGAGCCCGTGGTAGCTCCAGCTGCTTTGGAACACATTCTGCCACACTTGCTCTTTCTGCATGTCTCTAGCAGCCAGAAAGCGCTGTAAAGCGCTCTTTTCTCGAGAAAAGCAACACTCTGGGAAACCTCTGTAACTTTGCTTGCAGCAGCACCTTGGTGTGTTTTCTGTGTTCTCCAAGTGAAAATAAGCCTGTCCGGAGCCCGTGGTAGCTCCAGCTGCTTTGGAACACATTCTGCCACACTTGCTCTTTCTGCATGTCTCTAGCAGCCAGAAAGCGCTGTAAAGCGCTCTTTTCTCGAGAAAAGCAACACTCTGGGAAACCTCTGTAACTTTGCTTGCAGCAGCACCTTGGTGTGTTTTCTGTGTTCTCCAAGTGAAAATAAGCCTGTCCGGAGCCCGTGGTAGCTCCAGCTGCTTTGGAACACATTCTGCCACACTTGCTCTTTCTGCATGTCTCTAGCAGCCAGAAAGCGCTGTAAAGCGCTCTTTTCTCGAGAAAAGCAACACTCTGGGAAACCTCTGTAACTTTGCTTGCAGCAGCACCTTGGTGTGTTTTCTGTGTTCTCCAAGTGAAAATAAGCCTGTCCGGAGCCCGTGGTAGCTCCAGCTGCTTTGGAACACATTCTGCCACACTTGCTCTTTCTGCATGTCTCTAGCAGCCAGAAAGCGCTGTAAAGCGCTCTTTTCTCGAGAAAAGCAACACTCTGGGAAACCTCTGTAACTTTGCTTGCAGCAGCACCTTGGTGTGTTTTCTGTGTTCTCCAAGTGAAAATAAGCCTGTCCGGAGCCCGTGGTAGCTCCAGCTGCTTTGGAACACATTCTGCCACACTTGCTCTTTCTGCATGTCTCTAGCAGCCAGAAAGCGCTGTAAAGCGCTCTTTTCTCGAGAAAAGCAACACTCTGGGAAACCTCTGTAACTTTGCTTGCAGCAGCACCTTGGTGTGTTTTCTGTGTTCTCCAAGTGAAAATAAGCCTGTCCGGAGCCCGTGGTAGCTCCAGCTGCTTTGGAACACATTCTGCCACACTTGCTCTTTCTGCATGTCTCTAGCAGCCAGAAAGCGCTGTAAAGCGCTCTTTTCTCGAGAAAAGCAACACTCTGGGAAACCTCTGTAACTTTGCTTGCAGCAGCACCTTGGTGTGTTTTCTGTGTTCTCCAAGTGAAAATAAGCCTGTCCGGAGCCCGTGGTAGCTCCAGCTGCTTTGGAACACATTCTGCCACACTTGCTCTTTCTGCATGTCTCTAGCAGCCAGAAAGCGCTGTAAAGCGCTCTTTTCTCGAGAAAAGCAACACTCTGGGAAACCTCTGTAACTTTGCTTGCAGCAGCACCTTGGTGTGTTTTCTGTGTTCTCCAAGTGAAAATAAGCCTGTCCGGAGCCCGTGGTAGCTCCAGCTGCTTTGGAACACATTCTGCCACACTTGCTCTTTCTGCATGTCTCTAGCAGCCAGAAAGCGCTGTAAAGCGCTCTTTTCTCGAGAAAAGCAACACTCTGGGAAACCTCTGTAACTTTGCTTGCAGCAGCACCTTGGTGTGTTTTCTGTGTTCTCCAAGTGAAAATAAGCCTGTCGGGAGCCCGTGGTAGCTCCAGCTGCTTTGGAACACATTCTGCCACACTTGCTCTTTCTGCATGTCTCTAGCAGCCAGAAAGCGCTGTAAAGCGCTCTTTTCTCGAGAAAAGCAACACTCTGGGAAACCTCTGTAACTTTGCTTGCAGCAGCACCTTGGTGTGTTTTCTGTGTTCTCCAAGTGAAAATAAGCCTGTCCGGAGCCCGTGGTAGCTCCAGCTGCTTTGGAACACATTCTGCCACACTTGCTCTTTCTGCATGTCTCTAGCAGCCAGAAAGCGCTGTAAAGCGCTCTTTTCTCGAGAAAAGCAACACTCTGGGAAACCTCTGTAACTTTGCTTGCAGCAGCACCTTGGTGTGTTTTCTGTGTTCTCCAAGTGAAAATAAGCCTGTCCGGAGCCCGTGGTAGCTCCAGCTGCTTTGGAACACATTCTGCCACACTTGCTCTTTCTGCATGTCTCTAGCAGCCAGAAAGCGCTGTAAAGCGCTCTTTTCTCGAGAAAAGCAACACTCTGGGAAACCTCTGTAACTTTGCTTGCAGCAGCACCTTGGTGTGTTTTCTGTGTTCTCCAAGTGAAAATAAGCCTGTCCGGAGCCCGTGGTAGCTCCAGCTGCTTTGGAACACATTCTGCCACACTTGCTCTTTCTGCATGTCTCTAGCAGCCAGAAAGCGCTGTAAAGCGCTCTTTTCTCGAGAAAAGCAACACTCTGGGAAACCTCTGTAACTTTGCTTGCAGCAGCACCTTGGTGTGTTTTCTGTGTTCTCCAAGTGAAAATAAGCCTGTCCGGAGCCCGTGGTAGCTCCAGCTGCTTTGGAACACATTCTGCCACACTTGCTCTTTCTGCATGTCTCTAGCAGCCAGAAAGCGCTGTAAAGCGCTCTTTTCTCGAGAAAAGCAACACTCTGGGAAACCTCTGTAACTTTGCTTGCAGCAGCACCTTGGTGTGTTTTCTGTGTTCTCCAAGTGAAAATAAGCCTGTCCGGAGCCCGTGGTAGCTCCAGCTGCTTTGGAACACATTCTGCCACACTTGCTCTTTCTGCATGTCTCTAGCAGCCAGAAAGCGCTGTAAAGCGCTCTTTTCTCGAGAAAAGCAACACTCTGGGAAACCTCTGTAACTTTGCTTGCAGCAGCACCTTGGTGTGTTTTCTGTGTTCTCCAAGTGAAAATAAGCCTGTCCGGAGCCCGTGGTAGCTCCAGCTGCTTTGGAACACATTCTGCCACACTTGCTCTTTCTGCATGTCTCTAGCAGCCAGAAAGCGCTGTAAAGCGCTCTTTTCTCGAGAAAAGCAACACTCTGGGAAACCTCTGTAACTTTGCTTGCAGCAGCACCTTGGTGTGTTTTCTGTGTTCTCCAAGTGAAAATAAGCCTGTCCGGAGCCCGTGGTAGCTCCAGCTGCTTTGGAACACATTCTGCCACACTTGCTCTTTCTGCATGTCTCTAGCAGCCAGAAAGCGCTGTAAAGCGCTCTTTTCTCGAGAAAAGCAACACTCTGGGAAACCTCTGTAACTTTGCTTGCAGCAGCACCTTGGTGTGTTTTCTGTGTTCTCCAAGTGAAAATAAGCCTGTCCGGAGCCCGTGGTAGCTCCAGCTGCTTTGGAACACATTCTGCCACACTTGCTCTTTCTGCATGTCTCTAGCAGCCAGAAAGCGCTGTAAAGCGATCTGTGAAATGACACTCTGGGAAACCTCTGTAACTTTGCTTGCAGCAGCACCTTGGTGTGTTTTCTGTGTTCTCCAAGTGAAAAGAAGCCTGTCCGGAGCCCGTGGTAGCTCCAGCTGCTTTGGAACACATTCTGCCACACTTGCTCTTTCTGCATGTCTCTAGCAGCCAGAAAGCGCTGTAAAGCGCTCTTTTCTCGAGAAAAGCAACACTCTGGGAAACCTCTGTAACTTTGCTTGCAGCAGCACCTTGGTGTGTTTTCTGTGTTCTCCAAGTGAAAATAAGCCTGTCCGGAGCCCGTGGTAGCTCCAGCTGCTTTGGAACACATTCTGCCACACTTGCTCTTTCTGCATGTCTCTAGCAGCCAGAAAGCGCTGTAAAGCGCTCTTTTCTCGAGAAAAGCAACACTCTGGGAAACCTCTGTAACTTTGCTTGCAGCAGCACCTTGGTGTGTTTTCTGTGTTCTCCAAGTGAAAATAAGCCTGTCCGGAGCCCATGGTAGCTCCAGCTGCTTTGGAACACATTCTGCCACACTTGCTCTTTCTGCATGTCTCTAGCAGCCAGAAAGCGCTGTAAAGCGCTCTTTTCTCGAGAAAAGCAACACTCTGGGAAACCTCTGTAACTTTGCTTGCAGCAGCACCTTGGTGTGTTTTCTGTGTTCTCCAAGTGAAAATAAGCCTGTCCGGAGCCCGTGGTAGCTCCAGCTGCTTTGGAACACATTCTGCCACACTTGCTCTTTCTGCATGTCTCTAGCAGCCAGAAAGCGCTGTAAAGCGCTCTTTTCTCGAGAAAAGCAACACTCTGGGAAACCTCTGTAACTTTGCTTGCAGCAGCACCTTGGTGTGTTTTCTGTGTTCTCCAAGTGAAAATAAGCCTGTCCGGAGCCCGTGGTAGCTCCAGCTGCTTTGGAACACATTCTGCCACACTTGCTCTTTCTGCATGTCTCTAGCAGCCAGAAAGCGCTGTAAAGCACTCTTTTCTCGAGAAAAGCAACACTCTGGGAAACCTCTGTAACTTTGCTTGCAGCAGCACCTTGGTGTGTTTTCTGTGTTCTCCAAGTGAAAAGAAGCCTGTCCGGAGCCCGTGGTAGCTCCAGCTGCTTTGGAACACATTCTGCCACACTTGCTCTTTCTGCATGTCTCTAGCAGCCAGAAAGCGCTGTAAAGCGCTCTTTTCTCGAGAAAAGCAACACTCTGGGAAACCTCTGTAACTTTGCTTGCAGCAGCACCTTGGTGTGTTTTCTGTGTTCTCCAAGTGAAAAGAAGCCTGTCCGGAGCCCGTGGTAGCTCCAGCTGCTTTGGAACACATTCTGCCACACTTGCTCTTTCTGCATGTCTCTAGCAGCCAGAAAGCGCTGTAAAGCGCTCTTTTCTCGAGAAAAGCAACACTCTGGGAAACCTCTGTAACTTTGCTTGCAGCAGCACCTTGGTGTGTTTTCTGTGTTCTCCAAGTGAAAATAAGCCTGTCCGGAGCCCGTGGTAGCTCCAGCTGCTTTGGAACACATTCTGCCACACTTGCTCTTTCTGCATGTCTCTAGCAGCCAGAAAGCGCTGTAAAGCGCTCTTTTCTCGAGAAAAGCAACACTCTGGGAAACCTCTGTAACTTTGCTTGCAGCAGCACCTTGGTGTGTTTTCTGTGTTCTCCAAGTGAAAATAAGCCTGTCCGGAGCCCGTGGTAGCTCCAGCTGCTTTGGAACACATTCTGCCACACTTGCTCTTTCTGCATGTCTCTAGCAGCCAGAAAGCGCTGTAAAGCGCTCTTTTCTCGAGAAAAGCAACACTCTGGGAAACCTCTGTAACTTTGCTTGCAGCAGCACCTTGGTGTGTTTTCTGTGTTCTCCAAGTGAAAATAAGCCTGTCCGGAGCCCGTGGTAGCTCCAGCTGCTTTGGAACACATTCTGCCACACTTGCTCTTTCTGCATGTCTCTAGCAGCCAGAAAGCGCTGTAAAGCGCTCTTTTCTCGAGAAAAGCAACACTCTGGGAAACCTCTGTAACTTTGCTTGCAGCAGCACCTTGGTGTGTTTTCTGTGTTCTCCAAGTGAAAATAAGCCTGTCCGGAGCCCGTGGTAGCTCCAGCTGCTTTGGAACACATTCTGCCACACTTGCTCTTTCTGCATGTCTCTAGCAGCCAGAAAGCGCTGTAAAGCGCTCTTTTCTCGAGAAAAGCAACACTCTGGGAAACCTCTGTAACTTTGCTTGCAGCAGCACCTTGGTGTGTTTTCTGTGTTCTCCAAGTGAAAATAAGCCTGTCCGGAGCCCGTGGTAGCTCCAGCTGCTTTGGAACACATTCTGCCACACTTGCTCTTTCTGCATGTCTCTAGCAGCCAGAAAGCGCTGTAAAGCGCTCTTTTCTCGAGAAAAGCAACACTCTGGGAAACCTCTGTAACTTTGCTTGCAGCAGCACCTTGGTGTGTTTTCTGTGTTCTCCAAGTGAAAATAAGCCTGTCCGGAGCCCGTGGTAGCTCCAGCTGCTTTGGAACACATTCTGCCACACTTGCTCTTTCTGCATGTCTCTAGCAGCCAGAAAGCGCTGTAAAGCGCTCTTTTCTCGAGAAAAGCAACACTCTGGGAAACCTCTGTAACTTTGCTTGCAGCAGCACCTTGGTGTGTTTTCTGTGTTCTCCAAGTGAAAAGAAGCCTGTCCGGAGCCCGTGGTAGCTCCAGCTGCTTTGGAACACATTCTGCCACACTTGCTCTTTCTGCATGTCTCTAGCAGCCAGAAAGCGCTGTAAAGCGCTCTTTTCTCGAGAAAAGCAACACTCTGGGAAACCTCTGTAACTTTGCTTGCAGCAGCACCTTGGTGTGTTTTCTGTGTTCTCCAAGTGAAAATAAGCCTGTCCGGAGCCCGTGATAGCTCCAGCTGCTTTGGAACACATTCTGCCACACTTGCTCTTTCTGCATGTCTCTAGCAGCCAGAAAGCGCTGTAAAGCGCTCTTTTCTCGAGAAAAGCAACACTCTGGGAAACCTCTGTAACTTTGCTTGCAGCAGCACCTTGGTGTGTTTTCTGTGTTCTCCAAGTGAAAATAAGCCTGTCCGGAGCCCGTGGTAGCTCCAGCTGCTTTGGAACACATTCTGCCACACTTGCTCTTTCTGCATGTCTCTAGCAGCCAGAAAGCGCTGTAAAGCGCTCTTTTCTCGAGAAAAGCAACACTCTGGGAAACCTCTGTAACTTTGCTTGCAGCAGCACCTTGGTGTGTTTTCTGTGTTCTCCAAGTGAAAATAAGCCTGTCCGGAGCCCGTGGTAGCTCCAGCTGCTTTGGAACACATTCTGCCACACTTGCTCTTTCTGCATGTCTCTAGCAGCCAGAAAGCGCTGTAAAGCGCTCTTTTCTCGAGAAAAGCAACACTCTGGGAAACCTCTGTAACTTTGCTTGCAGCAGCACCTTGGTGTGTTTTCTGTGTTCTCCAAGTGAAAATAAGCCTGTCCGGAGCCCGTGGTAGCTCCAGCTGCTTTGGAACACATTCTGCCACACTTGCTCTTTCTGCATGTCTCTAGCAGCCAGAAAGCGCTGTAAAGCGCTCTTTTGCCCGAGAAAAGCAACACTCAGGGGGGGTTCTGTAACTTTGCTTGCAGCAGCACCTTGGTGTGTTTTCTGTGTTCTCCAAGTGAAAATAAGCCTGTCAGGAGCCCGTGGTAGCTCCAGCTGCTTTGGAACACATTCTGCCACACTTGCTCTTTCTGCATGTCTCTAGCAGCCAGAAAGCGCTCTAAAGCGCTCTTTTCTCGAGAAAAGCAACACTCTGGGAAACCTCTGTAACTTTGCTTGCAGCAGCACCTTGGTGTGTTTTCTGTGTTCTCCAAGTGAAAATAAGCCTGTCCGGAGCCCGTGGTAGCTCCAGCTGCTTTGGAACACATTCTGCCACACTTGCTCTTTCTGCATGTCTCTAGCAGCCAGAAAGCGCTGTAAAGCGCTCTTTTCTCGAGAAAAGCAACACTCTGGGAAACCTCTGTAACTTTGCTTGCAGCAGCACCTTGGTGTGTTTTCTGTGTTCTCCAAGTGAAAATACGCCTCTCCGGAGCCCGTGGTAGCTCCAGCTGCTTTGGAACACATTCTGCCACACTTGCTCTTTCTGCATGTCTCTAGCAGCCAGAAAGCGCTGTAAAGCTCTCTTTTGCCCGAGAAAAGCAACACTCAGGGGGGGTTCTGTAGCTTTGCTCGCAGCAGCACTTTGGTCTGTTTTGTATGTTTTTTCTGCTACGTCTTCAAGCGTAGAGGAGAGAGGAACAGAGCCATGGCCAGATCCTGGAGTGCCGGATACCCAAAAAGAGAGCCTCTTGCCTGGGCCATCCCAGCCCGCTCTTGCAGGGCCTGGAGGCAGTAGCGGCGACTGGGATCAGCCTAAAGCTGCTGGCCACAAAACCCCCACATGCCCCTGAATTCTCAGTGTGCCCTGCCCACGCAACCTCTCGTCCACACAGGGAGCAGAGCCCTCTGCAGCCGGGCCAGGGCTTGCAGCTCCCTCTGACAGCCCCCGCTGACAGCCAGCTGCCCTCACTTATCTCTCTAAATCAGCTCCAGCTGTTCCTGCTGCCTCCTCAGGCTCTGCCCAGCGACCTCTGGGAACACAGAGTCTTTCACGGCCCCGGCAGCATGGCTCCCTGCCAGTGGCTCTGCCCGCCCTGTGGCCATATGGCCTTATTCCCTGGCCGGGCTTGGTCCAGGCTCTTGCTGTGTGCTGCTGCCCAAGGGCACGGCTGCCAGAGAGCAACAGCAGCTCCAAGGCCAGGCGGGGAGGGAGCCCGGGCTCGTGGTCACCTATGAACCTGATCGCCGCCTCTCGCAGGGGCTCCTGTGGTTTCTTCGGGTATGGCAGGGCCTGGTGCAGGTGCTCAGCCGCTCGGCTCCTGTCTTCTGCCAGCTGGAGAGAGTGGCAGGAGAGAAGGAGGCTCAGCCTCTCGGTTGTGCTCTCCCCGCGCCCAGCCCTGGCGTCCCCTGCCTGCACAGCCCTGAGGCCCGGCCAGCAACAGCTGGCTCCAGGCTCTGGCGGGGGCAGAGAGGCGGGTGCTGCCCGGGGAGCCGCGGTGTCACCCTGCCCCGCAGCCCTGCCGTGCCAGGGCTCCATGGGCACCTGGCTCGGGCCCACAGGTGCCTGGAGAAGAGCCCTCGCAGCCCAGGGAAGGGAGTGGCTTGCAGGGCGCAGGCTGGCGGCCCTGGATGCAGCACTGGCCAGGGGCCACGGCTGTCAGCTCCCCACACTCAGCACCACAGTCAGGGGGATTCTCCAGGCTGAAGCAGGGGCTTGCAAGCCACCCTTACCAGGCACTTGCCAAACCTGCAGAGTTTCTCCTCCTGTACCAGCTTTTTGAGATGCCTCGTCTTCAGGAACTTGGTGGCACAAAGCAGTATTTTCCAGGAGGCCTGGAGAGCAGCAGAGAAGCGTAGATGACACCACAGCCCAGTGCACAGTACCCCCATCCCTGTGCCAAGGCCTGAAGGAGGCTGCAGCCCATGAGGCACCAGGGGAGGAGGCAGCCAAACCCCCTCCCAGGGGGGGAGCCGGTGGCCAGCCAGCCAGCAGCCCACGAGTCCTCACCTCTGCCACATGCTGGTTCTTGTCGTGGCAGTGCAAGAACAGTGGGAGGATGCTGTGGTGCAAAGGCTTCTCCGCAGGCTTTGCTCCCTCTTTTGGTAAAGCCATCATACCCCAGAAGAGCCTTATGGAGAGCAGCTCCACCTGGCTGTCATCCTGGATGAAAGGAATGGAACAAGATCTTAGCACTGGCTGCTCCAGCCCCATCTCGGCACAGGCCTGAAAAGCTTTCCAGCACCCTGTGGCCGTGGCTGGGGTTACAGAGCCTTACATGCTCAAAGAGTGGCAGGGGCGCCTCAGCCAGCTGCAGGGCAACGGGGCATGACATCGGGATGCATTTTTGCGAGAATATAAAGCTGAGAATGTTAAGTGCCATTCCAGCTGTCTCTGCATCCTTGTCCCGCAGTAGGTCTGCCAGGCTTTCTGTCAGTCTCCACATTTTTTCACTCTGTGTGGAACAAGTCTGTGAAAAGCCACCCTGGTGCTATGAGGCACAGAGGCCAAAGGCCTGTCCCAAAGCACTCAGGCGGCTGAAGGGGGAGGCAGGTGAACCGTGAGCAGTTGCCTCAGCACCCAAAGCCCAGCCCAGCCCAGCCCAAGCGACTGCCTTGCCCAGCCCCACACTGCCCGCATGGCTTCGGCCGCATCCCGCTTCTCACTGTCGAGGGATCCTTGCTGAGAACCACGAGGCCTCTGAGTGCCAGGCAGCGCCTCTCCCTGCACTTGCTCTGCAGGTGCCTTGACATGACCTTCAGGACCACATTCTGTGAAGTCCAGGCACTCCAGGATCTGAAAGACGCAGGGCAGTGACAGGGGACGCATCCGACAGGAGCCCAAAAGAAGCTTTCTTGAGCTCCTGGTTCCTCAGGCTGTAGATGAGGGGCTTCAGGGCTGCAGACAGCACCAAGTACAGGTATCTGCCAAGGAGTATTGGAGTCTCTTTTGGAATGTAACCCCCCTCTCCCTTTTCAAATTATGATAAATTTGCAATCAAAAGGCTGTCAGGCAAAGATCCTGGGAATAGGTATAGCAGTTCTTTACTAGGGATATTAAAAATACAAATGTTGTAATACAAAAGAATAAGCAAACAAACAAACAAGGAATCCCAGAAATCCCTGACAGAGTCAGAAAATACAACCTGGCACTCTGTTGGTCAGGGCATGGGAAACAGTCCAAAAGTAAGCCCTCCTGGAGTGGCAGCTGTGGTCCTGTTGGAAGCAGAGATGATGGTCCTGTGGAGCCAGGGATCCAGAGGTGGGTCTGGTCTTCCTTTGGGAGTCCCGTGGGAACACTGGAGTATCTGGTGACACTTGTGGCTCCTTTTTATTTAGGTGGAAATGGTTTGGCTCCTTCTCCCTGGGTGGAGCATCTCACAATAGGATGATGAAATGTGTCATGCCATTGGTGAGCTTTAATGGTCCATTAACAGATGGGGGTAGTGGAAGAGTGAACAGAGATAAGAAACACTGCTCCATCTGGTTTTAACAGCTGGCTTGGGAGGCAGTGGAAGACTGAGCAGAGATAAGAAACAATACCCCACTCATGTAAATCAAACCTCAGGTGGATAAAGACAGCAACAAAGCTGCTAAGGGATGCTCCATTCTGTCTTTCTAATCTTAATTTTGATCTTAAAAAAAATCCTGAAAGTTAAAATTCAAATCTTTTAATTATTGTGTCAGGAAGAAAGAAACAGAAGAGCAAGTGATCTCCAGCCTCTTTCTTTCATCCCAAGTTTTGTTTAAAAGCATGAAAGTGCTTCTCAGAGTATTGCTAAGTTGTCCTACTTCAAAGGGATACCCAGGATTTAGCGTCTTGGTTCCCTGGAAACCCAGGATGAGTCTTTTTTTTTTAACGCTGCCTTTATTTGGTTACTGAAGATCTTCTCTATTTATACAGTACATGTTAGATAAAGAATCTGTATGCTTATTTTAGGTATACCTCCCATTCTGTTACAGCTTGATTACTTTTGATAAGTACTGCTAGAGGAGAACCTCATTAGTCTAAATATCCATGCTCAGCCTACTGTTCCAGAGCTGTCCATGACATGTTTTTCCAGTTCTTTATTTTAAAAGAGAATGTTTTCTGTTAAATCCATTCCATGCAACTCACAGCACTATGACCTGAAGCAAATGTTTGTCTTCTGTTTCATAAGAGGGGCTGGCTTGTGGAAGAAAGCAAAGCCCAGAAAAGAGAGACCTGTGTGTCTTGCAAAAGTAACTACAACATCTTTTTATATTTGTCTTACTGTCAGGATCTAAATTTATCTAAACAGGGCCTGCACAGATTCTGACATAGATACATTCATTATTTAGAAGATGGGTATTGGAACTTTTGTCCCCTCGTCCAAAACTTACTGTAGTGAATTTCACAGAACTGAGTAAATGGGCTGAATTCAACAGCTCCTGAAAAATCAGATAGAGCATCTTTTTGTGCATGAGGGCAGGAAACATTTTTAGGAATTGCTACATTTGCCTTTCTGCAGTATTGCACCTAGGGCATCCCTGGGAAATGCAGACCTTGCTGTTGGCAGAATGCTCAGGGAGAACAAGTGTTGGCATAAATAATAACAGCCCTGTCTCTGCAGGGGCTGGAGCTGAGTGAGGTCTTATCCTTGACTGCAGTTTCAGTCTTTCTCTTGGTGGCTCAGACACTCAGTGTCTGAAACAGTGACCTGCAGGTTGGGTTTGGCAGCCAGGCTTTCCTTATCCCCACTGCCAGCCAGGACGAGAACAACTTCCCAGTTTTCTTGGCCACTCTGAGTAGCTCTGCAATTCTCTGTGCTTTCTGACACAGCTCCAGCATGCTGGCCGGGGGGTGTCTGCATCTATCCCCAGGATTCTCTCAGGAAATGGCCCAGCTAATTTTAGAAGCAAAAACAGTCAAAAGAGACCCATTTCAAACACAGCCAGAGTACCTCCCCTCTAATCAGCACTAAAATCTGATTGATGCTAAAGCCCTTCCTCAGCAGAAAGTTAATTGCTCTCGAAGGGGGTAGGGAGAAAAGCAACACAGGAGATCTTTTAAAGGCATTCATAAGTGAATAGAAGCTCTTTAAATATGAATTTGTGGGATCTGGCAGACTGATCCAGTATATCATGGGGACAGAAAGGCCAGACAACAGCTTTCTGAGTACATGGCATAAAATCAGATGGGGAGAAAAGAAACTGTGGTACTTTTTGCTTTACATGACCTGAGAAAATTACTGGCTGTTGCCCCTCTCTTGCACGGTTGTTTCAGGCATATCATGTGCTGCAGTGATTAAAATACAACTTCTGGTGACAGCAGGAACCCAGATGCCCTTGTGAATTGTGTGAAAAGTGTGACAGTTGTTCCTTCAACCCAGGTCATGTTTCAGAATATGCTTCAGCGACTGCTTTTTATTGCATTTGATTTCTAAATTGTTGTACTGAATGAAAACACAGGAAGCACAAAATCTTGTGGCAATATTCTATTTATAAAGGGAAAGGTCACCTTGTCAGGGTCTGTGCGTGTTGTACATATTCACATCGTGCCAGGAAGGTATGGAAGACAAAATCGAAGGCATGCACATGTTTAAATCTTTTATCTAAACTCTGCAGCACAATCTTTTTTTTTTTTTTTTTCAGGGAACAGCTGCCTGAGAAAATATTTTGCTCCAGGAGAAGATCTAGTGCTATTTTCTTAATTTTCCAAGCAGGAGTACCAATGAAGGCTCTTCTCTTCCTTGCTCACTATAGGAGCTTGGGCATGAAGAAAGTCCAAAAGAGAGGGAGTCTCATCCATTTTCTGGTGTCTGCTCCTCAATAGACCTTTACCATTATCCTTTTCACAGAGGGTGGGGTGTTTTTGCACTGAGTATTTTGTCTTATTTGAGTCCTACATAACTATTACTAGACTTGAAAATGTTACTTTGCTGCAGGCATGAGAAACAGACTTTAACCTAAGTACAGTGGACCTGAAACTGATGTATTTGGGTCCAGCTTTAAACACTCACATTTTGGGTTGCATAATATAGCTCAAGTTAAAAGGTGCTGTATTATTTGGAACATGTAGAAGAACCAATTCTCTCTTATTTTTGGTAGGATGGTACTTCCTGGTCTTCCTGGTAGCTTCAGAAAAAGAGCAGTTTTTCTCCATATGAAATATCTGCCACGAACCTAGTGGCATTCAAGAACATTTTGTTACAGCTGATTGTGCCTCAAATGTCATCTTTGGGAAGACTTTTTGTCTCTTTAATATAGGTCAAAATGAACACTGGTGAGTGATTTCTTGTGTGATTTAAGTTCTCAGAGCACAGCTAAGAGCAGCAGCAGTCATGTAAAGTACAACTTGTTACGACACTGCTCTAGTGGGTTTTACCAAGCTCTCGCCAGAGATTTTAGTCGGAACAGATGAGCCTGTGATGAAAGGTTTTGAAAAATCCAACCAGGAACATTTTTTGAGATCTGTAAGACCTTTTAGATGATGTGTGTAATATGAGACACAGAACTGAGAACCCTAAGGCAAGGAAACTGCTCCATTGTTTCTGCTCTTAAAATTACTTTAGGGCTCAAGCCACTTCTGAGCCAAAAACAATCGAATATTAGACCTCAGTGAACTTGTGGATGTCAGAACTATTTTGAGAAATTGAATTACTTCATCATAACCACATATTTGGCCACGATAGGATGTGTGGGCCCAATTCAAAGAAATTATAAATACTGCTGTTTATCCAAATTATTGTTCCCTTGCTATGTATAAACTTCAAAGAAAAACATTTTCCTAATAGTTTGTATGCTGCTATAAATAATATTTCTCTTTATTGCATACTGAGAAAAGAATAGCATTCTATGAGTCATACTTATTGTGGGGTCTGTGGACAAAGCTCTCAAGGCTTTATGAGCTTCCACAATGTGCAAAAGCCTTAAGGTTCAACAGTCTTTCTTCTTCTAGCAGTAAATTAAAGGCAGAATCTTAAAATACTTCGACACAAGTAGCTGATTTGCTTTAAGAAGCACCTTGGTATTAAGTTGCTCTCAGGTTCAAATGGAGAAAAGCAAAACCTCCTCCTCATGGGTAAGATGAAGGACAGCATTTGTCTAGAAATTTCTTGGGTTTGATTGGTGTTATTATTCAATAAGGTGGAGGTAATGTGTTCTCTGAATGCTGTAATGCATAACTGCCAAGACTGATTTGGGAGTTTTTTAATTATTTACTTGCAGTTAAACCTACTTAAGAGAAGTGAAACTTGGCCATCATTTATTGGAAGTGACAAAAATCCTGCTCTGTTACAGCTCTAGTCCTGTTGAAATCCATGGTAGCCAAGAGAAAAATTTGATGCTCCTTATTACAATTCACAACCTTGAGCCAAATTCTCAGATAAGCTGCCTCCATACCATTTTGATAATTTTGATATATCTCTTGTATGGAACATTGCTCTATGTGGAAATTCCAATGGGAGTGTATCTTTTGTAAAATGACAAACCCCAAACCTAAAAGACAGTGATTTTGAGATGTGCAGTTCCTTGCCTACAGAATTATTTTCTGCAAATAAGTACCTTTGAGTGGCCTGAGGCAGCAGAGTTGCAGTTTTTTGCTATTCTGTGTAAATGTCAAGAGATGTGCAGTGGATGCATCTCTGGATGCTTTACCAGGCCTGGCTCAGCTGGAAGTTTCATGGAAGTATTGTTCATTTTGTCTGAACAAGAGCTAAATAATAATAAGCCAGCCCATGTGATTGAGCACAGCTTTATCTTCAGTACCCATCTGATAGGAGATTGAAGCAATCAGAGCCACAGTAAGGACGGGATCAGCAGGAAGTGATTGAATAAGGTTCTTTGAAGAAATTTCTTGTGTCTTCAGATACTTCATCCAGAAATCTCTCTCCATTTTGCAATGGCTCTGAAGGAAACATATGATACACTGAAAGACACTGAATAATCTTCTGACTTACCAGATCTATTCCATAACACTGTCAAAGAGCCCAGTAAATACATATGGGAATCATTTCCATTTCTGTGCAAAACCAAATATAACTGACCCTTTCATACGCTTCTGCAGACAGTCATGTCTATGAACTTTGCATCTGCAGAGATTGCATTCAGATTACCTCAAAAGCTATGTCCAAACTTAGAAGATGAAATGAAACTCTAAAGTTTACCTTTTTTCACCCTTTTGAGAATGAGGTTCTCTTGAAAATCCTTCGTTTGTTGATTTATCCCCAGCTTTGGAGCAAAGAGTTCTTGTCCCCACAATGCTTTGAATTTCTGCTTTGCTAAAATGTAACAGTGTCTCATTCCTTTCAATTTGGAGATTGGAGAGAATGATGCTATATTACTGAAGAATATATTTTGAATTTGTCTTTCATTAGACTTTTACAGGTGAAAGTACTATAAAACTAGTTGGTCCCATATGATACATTCAGTAAGGAAATGAAAGATTTGTGATTTCTAGGTGAGAGCAATGAGATGAAGGATTGTGCTACCAATGTTTCAGGAACTATTTAAACACAATAAACACTGAAAATGGATTGCTGCAAAGGAACTGCAGTATTTCAGAAACTCCATGCCTAGAAGGAGAGCAGCTCTTACACCCTTTTCCCTCTCTGCTTTTGCAGAATTTACAATAGTTTTTGTAGGACTTCATAAAGACGACTCCTGCTGTGTTCTTTTTACTCTCTCTAAGTATGATCTTACTCCACATACTTGACAAATGTCAGATGAACTATATGGAAATATTTGATTAGATGGGAAATCTGCTCTTAGGTCTGGTGTTTTCTTGTTTAACTGGATTTTTAGATCCATGAAAGAGCAAGATACTCAAGCACAAACATCTTCAATGTATAACTTGTTTACAAATAGTGAATGGCTGCTTCTGTGGGATGTCACCTAACACACAACTATCCATCTTTATGGGGGAGTTCAGTCTCTCATGAACTACAAGCATTTTCTTGCAAGGGATCAGGATTTTCCACCATCAAGAAATTGAAAGCTTTTTGTTGTTGTGAGGTAGGACATACTGGCAGCAACTAAAACCAGTGCTAGAACAGTAAGTAAAAGTTGATTTTGTCCATTTTTTACAGGCATTCATCCAAACCAAACTATTTCAGGTTCTGGCTGGCTGGAGTAGCTGAAGGCAGACACAGAGATGCTATTAAGGACAAGATGAAGTAATGAGTATGTCACTTTTCTGTATCTGTCCTTCTCTAAGAGACACAAGACAGACTCGTCTCTCTAAAAATTTAGATTAACTTCAGTAGAAGACAAATACCCGTATTAACAAGCCTTGAGTAACCAACCTGATCCCTGTGATCCACAAAATAAAAATAAGGATTTTTTTTTTTAATTTACCCATTAAATTCTTGTGAATATTATTCAATATAAAATATGTACAGTGGTGGGACATGTTGTAATCTTAAATTGTCAAACCTAGCAAATGTTAAATGATCAACAAATTGTCAGTATAATCTCCTAAATAAGTCTGAAGGATTAGTGATTATCTCTTTGTTAAAGTTGTCTACATTGTGAAACATTTATCAATTAACTTATTTACTAGAGATTATTGGTCAGTGGTTATTTTAAGGGCTGCTGAGACCATCTGCTGTGCTGACTTAGAAGAGCTTTAGCACTTTGAAATCTATGACTTCAGAAGTGAATTCTGTGGGTTCTCCTAAAGATTAATAACTAAAACCTGTATGTATTTCTAGTGGACAAAACAGGGACTATTTGCTTTTCACTGAAACTAACATAAATATAATGGGTTCGTACAAAATGCAGGTTTTTATTTTTCTTTATCACAAAATGATAAAGCTGATGATAAAGAAAGTTAAAAAACCCCACACTTCTGTAGTTTTCAGATTTCATTTTATTTACATGAAAACCAGTATGGAAGTTATTCCTGTAGCAGAGCAGAAGGGATTGTATTGCAAAATCTTTTCTCAAAACATTGTTTCTGACTGAAATTTGTATGATGAGGTTGAATAGAGCTTTCAGTTGGTTGAGGTATTTTGTTTCTTGCCTGGAGGAGAGCAGAGGGAGGAGGAGATGCAAGAGAGAACTAAGACAAGAATTTGTCAGTGTATTTAAAGAGCTCAGTCATAGAAATCAAGTGCATCTTGTCCTGGTCTTTCAGTTTGAAGATGAGGATAAAATATGGAATCACTGGGGTCAGAACAGAGCAAAGGCAATGGAAGCCAAACCCATTGTCAGCAACTGTGCTTCCAAATACAGAATAGTTTAATTGTCTGTCATTGTTAGGCCTGTTTTCTAGATGTAAAAATAGCAAAGATTACTCTTTAATCAACACTTGCAAATTATGATCTGGCAGTGACCTGTGCTGAGCATCCTGCCTGTCTGTGCTGTTTGGGTGGTCAGAGATTTATGAGTTTTCCTGAATGCCTCCTGGACAGCTAGGAGGAAGGCCACTGTTCTTTTAGGCACATAAATAAATGCAAATTGTGGTAGTGACAAAAATGAAACTTGGATTATGCCCTTTACCTCTTCTCCCCTCTCATGTCTAAACTACAGGGAAATACCACTATACATTGACCTTGTTTGAATAAAATATTTCAAATTTATGTTTACCAGACTCTGAGATTTAGACCATGCTGGTCTAGAAGGTGTTGTCCTCCACTGCTTTTGGGGGGAAAACTGTCTGATGATTCACAAGGTATTTTTAAGAGTTGCTAGTTGGTCCAAAAGAATTCTGCTTACCACTTTAGATTACTGTATTCACGTAATGTGATAATGTTTCAGTGCTCCTCTCATTTATACTCCTCTTAATCTTTTCTATGTAATTAAATGAACTGTTGTTTCTCTAGGTGTTTAAAAATAAAGAAATATTTTCTTGCTTACAGGCATTAGCATAATTGGGCCAAATTTAATCAAATGTCTATCTGTATCATTCTACTAGTTTTGATGCCTTAAGTTTTAGCTTTCATATTTTCCACATTCTGTACTGCATTAGTATATAACTCTGAACTTCATATAAAGTGTTAGCAAGTTCTCTTCACAGTGTAGTTAGACAAAACAATCCTTTTCCAGCCCCAGAACCAAGGACACCATTGCAGCTTCAGGCTCCAAAAGTATAAACAGCAGAGAATGGAGGAGAACAATCTGGGAGGATGGGACTTCATAACCTGAAGTTGTAATTGGACAATTAACCCCAATATGGAAATGGACCAAAACTTATAAAAGTGTGAATACTTGTGACCCCAAGTCCATCTTGGCTGGAGTCATGGCCAGTACTGCCCAGGGTGTATCCTTTGAAGGCCTTTTTAGTAAATACCTACTTTATTCCTTTAATACTGTCTAGCCTCTTTTCTAGGTAGCCCCTCAAGGCATCAGTTTCTGTGAAAAAAAAAACAAAAACAAAAACAACAAACAAACAAACAAAAAAAAAAAAAAAAAAAAAAAAAAAAAAAAAAAAAAAAAAAAAAAAACCACAGAAAACCTCATTAGAACTTGTAACTGAACTGAAACTCTTCTGATCAAAAGCAGCTGATGACCCACTAACAACAGATATGCCATTATACATGTTTATAATGTCCTCTGAAATGGAATAAGAAATTAAATGAGAAAATGGCTGGAGGGAGGAAAATGTCACATTATCTCTGCATATTGTATTGTCATCTGCAAAAATGACTCTGAAGGAAGAATAAGTCATTTTGGAAACAGTGAATGTACTGAAATATCCATGAAAGTTCTGAAAACCGGATGATTGCAGCAACTGCTATAAATAGGTTTCCATAAACGCAATAAGTGATTTCAGTGAAATATCCAGGTGCTGATTTGGGCAAGTCATAAAATGTGTTGGGAGATGGGATTGCCTGAGTTTGAGCTACTGGAGTACTTAAGAATTTTTAAGTCACAGCAAGTATTACAGTGTAGTCCTTATTTTGGCTACCATTGCCCCCCCTGTATCTCTTCGTTCCCATATCCTCGTTTGTAACTTCTCCCTGTACATTGCAGAGTAGTAGAAATGTCTGCACCTATTGTACCTTTATGCTTGATTAAAGCAAATGATACCAGAGGGCAGTCAGAAGAATGCTTTCATAATCTGGTAAAATATTCTCAGGAAGAGAAAAAGTAATCCTTGTGAAATGACTCTGTTTCTAAAATAAGGAACAACTAACTAGGCTTGAATGGTTCTTCTCAAAGATGAGCCAGTCATGGAGCTCATCCATCATTTCCATCAACATCATGGCAACAGGAGTTGTGGAAAGAAATGCTCAATTACAAGTTTTCTGATCTTGCCCTGTGGCTTTGTGCTAGTAATTCTGCTATTAGGTAAGGTTTTGCTTCACCTCTGGTCTTTTTAACTCTGACATGCGGTGAGAGGGACACTTGTAAACACAGATGAGAAAAATAGTAGCATCCCACTCACAAAATACTTTGTGGGACTACTCAGTTTTCTTTTCTCTCCCTCAGCTTGAAAAATTCTGATATATCTTGATCTCTGTTGTTCTATACTATTTATAACCTGTAGCTACCCAGATCAGCTCACTGTAACTCGCTACATTAGGAGAATATTATTGTTGTCTTTCTGTCTAAAATTACCTAGTGTGCACTTTATCTTCTCAATTTTCTTCTTATTATTCTCTCTCTGATAATTGTTCTTCATGCTATTTCTAAAAGTAATGTATTGATTTCCTGTCTCTTTCTCTGTGTTTTGATTATTAAGATGATGAATCTTTTAAGATCATCTGTCATTTATTACCTATATTGTGTCTTACAAGACAATTGCTATCCTGAATTTAAGAGCCGAATTGCTTAATAACTGCAGAACAGCCATCCAACATGCCTGTGTACTTTGTTTTATTACTTCATTTCCAAGGTTCTGGTAACAAAGGACTATTTGTTTTTCAGGAACAGCAAGATGATGGTATTTACCTCTCTGAAACCATGAGTCACTCAGTGTCTGTCAGAGAAACTCCTAAAAAAGAAGCTGCTGTAACAAATATATTCACCTTATTTAATTTGCTTTAGCTCATAAATCAGATATGTGCTAAGCCTAAAACTTTCAGGTCCATTACTCTGCTACTTCTTTACCATTCAAGCTTCAGAGTCAAATGATTCAGAGTCAAAAGTTGACTGCAGCTCATGAGTTCATGTGGTTTAAGATCTTTAAGCTTATGAAACCAGTGTTGTCTTCCTACACAGAACCCTAAGCCAGCCTAGGTTTCTCCAAGCTAGTAAATTGTCACATGCTTTGATTTAAAAGGGAATAGTTTGCAATTTTGCTTGCTTAGAGCGAACTTTGAGTTGGTGAGAGCTCACACACCTCTGCTCCTGGGGGAGCCTCCTGCCCCAAGGGCAATGCCCTCACTATAATGTATAGTGACTCCAGCTGAGTATCTCATGTTTCTCTCATTCTGCTGATGTGCTGCATTTAAACTTCCCTGGAGAAAGGCAGCCAAGGCTTGGCCTGCAGAATTGCCTGGTCCTTGGGGAAATTGGAGGGGAAAGGGGCACGTGAGCAACTGAAGGCCTGTATGAATCTGGGGATGTGTAGAGAAATGGAATTATGAAAAAGAAAACTGGTGAAGGGCATGGACCACAAGAGTGAGGAGAGGTGGACACTACTTCTTGTGAGCTTGGAATCCCAAACTCTCCTGCTGGAGGCAGAGGCTGGCGTGCCTACACCCTGTGCCTGAAGGGTAGTGTGGACAGTGCTGAACTCAGTGCAGCTAAAGCCCTGCTTGAGGATGTCATCTAAAGAGTCAAAACAAAAGCTAACCAGCCCACATGTTGGAATATGGCTGGATACCATTGACTTGAGTGGAATTTCACTCTAGCAGAGGCTTACTCCAGTCATGATCCTATATTCGGAAAGATAAACATGAATGTATGCTTGCATCCCCAACGCAAGTTATTCAAGGGAGATAAGTCAAGAGAAGGTAAATATAAGTAATCCTATAGACCAGGATGCCAGCTGACCTCTTGTTTTGTCAGCTCACTTCCCAATATTTACTCTGCTGAAAGGAAAACGTGAGTATTTCTTTGCAATGTTTGTGAATGGATTGGCTGTTGGTCTTTACGCTTGTCTGTCTCAGCTCTGTAAACAAGATAAGGAGTGGTGACCGAACCCTGCTGACTACGTGGGCAAGCCGAGCGACAACCTGGCTGCTCCCTCTGCAGCCTAGCCAAGAAAAGGGCCAGAGCAACAGTGCACAGTGTGTGAAAGGATCTGTGGGGAGCTGAGGATGTTTATCCAGCCATAAAGAGAACAGGGGTGTGTGTGTGTGTGTGTGACTCCACAGAAAACCCAGCATCCTGTTTATCAAAGGAAGTCTCTTGGTTTTTCATGGAACCAGCCATCCTTGCATTTGCGTCTTTGGACAAGAGAAATAAGGAGCAAAAGTAAAAACAGCTGCAGTATCAGACTTTCTTCCTGAAAGCTGCTTTGCATGACACGTAGTTGAAAGGCTGGGCTCAGATAGGGAGATGTAATCGTGGAGTCAGGGCCAGGGTGGGAGCTCTGCTTTATCTCTGAACAATAGAATAGTTTCCATCTGCTTGGTTGGAGCAGAAACTTTCTCTATTTCTGACAATACTTGGCATAGTGTTGACACTAACACTACAATTTTCCTTTTTTTTTTTTTTTTTTGACCTTTGGATAACTTAGTTTATGGGCAAAAATTTACTACCTGCATGCTTTGTATTTAATGGGATTGGCATTCTGCCACAAACTGGCTTTTCTGCTGCATTTTCTTTAGGAGGAGGAAGCTGCAAGACAATAGCTGTATGTAGATGGCTTCATTCATTTCTAGTGAAGCCTTGCTGAGTGGCACCGAAGGCTGCTGTCCTGGACACTGGATATGGAGGCCGCAGAGTTCTCTCTTCATATCACTGGTTTCCAGATCCATAATTCAGATGGAAACCTTTGTCACTTTTAGGCCGGTGAAAGTCATCTCAGGATCTCGAGAGTCACAGAGCATTTTTTTCCATCTTGTGTATAATGCCAAACAATAAATATTCCAAAAAGCCCTACCAGGGCTGTAGCAACAGCAACGCAGAGGCTGTGATGCACACATAGAGTTTTGCAAATGGTTTTATTCATGGGCTCCAGGTGGAATAAAGCCACATTGCTTCTTGCTCAAGGGGACTTGTAGTGAAGATTTCTTAAAGAAGAAGTGTGTTTGGGCAGTGGCTTTGCAAAAGAAATTTGCAGGATGAAGTTGGTTTAGCCATGGAGCACTTACCAAAAAAAAAAAAAAATTCTTTAAGGGAAAATCCTCCAAAACGAAAATTTCATAATTTTGCTAGTTTTAGGCATATAGCTACTATTTCTTATGAGAACCCTGGTAGCTTTTTTTTGCCAATTTAATGGCAATGGTAAAGTATCTTGAGAGACCTTACCTACACACTTTTATATATGCTGCAAAGCTGTTTGAACAAAATGCAACCCCTAACATCTTTGAATTGCCTTCTTCTAGAAATACAAGTCAATGCCTTTTTATAATAACATACTGACAAGGATAATTTATGTATTCTACAGTATAGAAAATACTGCAGGCAGTGCTATTTTTAGCCATGTAACCTTTAATCATGTTTAACTATATCATAGGAAATTGGATTTCAACAGGTGGATAACTTAATATAACAAGGCAGATGAATTACAGATGTGGACAATGTCTGTCCAGATCTCTGTTTTTTCCTGGCTCTAAATTATTCATCTGGGATGGCCAGAAGCCAGCTATGGGGATTATTGATAAAAGTGAGTTAAGAATAGATTAGAACATTTCCCTAGTGCAGTATAATATTTCTCTGTTGACTGCGTTATTTTCCATCATCCATTAAGCACTGCAAGCCAGACTTTTTAAACCCAATTTTAAATTATACATGTTCTATACACGTAATATTATTATAAATTGAGTTCCTTGTTTGTATGGCAAGGGGTGTTCTTTTAAAAGACATAATGTTATAAACAAAACACAAATATTTCAGCTTTTCGCTTAGGCATGGATTTTCTGGAGGAAAAGACCTTTTTTTTCCAAAGTCTTGCCAGCTGTCAGAGTTGGGTGGCTGAAATGTGCCATACCCTTTCATTTTAGTTGGTGGTGCCAATGCCATTCTCCTATGACTGTCAAAGTATTAGCCCAGCTGTGAGTTTGTGAATTTTTTCTTGTTCTCTGTCACTTTTTTCACTATTGCTCTTTATTTTTAATAAATCTAGATTACTGAGAAAATTGCAATCTTTGTCCTGTACCAAAAGATGAAGAGATGGAGGTACATATGGGGAATTAGTTTGAAACAAGACAGTGGAAAAAGCATAATTTCTTCTAAAACACAAAATAAATGAGGTTTACTCTGCAGCTGCGCAACACAGCTCTAATAACTATGAAAAGTAAATGAAGACTGTACAGTGGTGTAAGAAATGTGAAATGACTCTGTCTCCATGAAGGTCATAATGGCATTTTCCTGTATTAACCTAGTGCTTTGCTATGTTTGAAATTCATTTGAGGCTAAAAGAGAAAAAAAAATGAAGAAAAAGAAAAAAAGTTTCACTAGTCAGGAAACAAAAAGGTATGCAAATAGAGTCCAAAATCTTGAGGTTTATTTTGGAATTGAAGTATTTTAGTCTTCAGTCACATTTCTCACTTATGTTGTGGTGAATAGCTGTAAGGAAGGAGTGGTAAAAATAGTAGCATTCAATAATTGTGGCGTTCTGAGAAATGTGGAGAAAGCACAGCAGGCAATAGCTAGGTGACCACTAAAGATTGAGCTCTAAACTCCAAGCTTGCCTTTTTGTGTCATCAGTGTAAATTTTTTCAGTCTTTTTCCCCGATGTGTAAAGATCATTTTCTCATCTATATTGACAGAATTATTTTATTTATTTCCATGAATGCTTTTCTGAGTCTCAAGATGAAAGTTTCTTGTGTTCTACATTTCCATGTGGCTTTTAACTGTAAAACAAACTACAGTTCACCAACTTTGCTGATAATTTTAGAGAAATATTGTCTTAAACTTTCATAGCATCCTTCTGGCTCCTGATCTTTCTCCAGCTCTAGATTTCTGAACTATTGCACGTGTTGGATAAATTGATCGTGTAAGAGTTTGACTTTAGATGAGTGGATGCTGAAGTACAGGTTGCATATATGAAGGTGATTTATTAAAAAACTATGGACATTGATCTAATACCAATATCCAACTATGACGGACAAAGACTCTCTAACAGTTTAAAGTTAGAAAGTGTATGTTTATTACAATGCCGGGCAGCGTGCAGGATAGCTCCCAGAAACACACGCGCAATTTACAGATCATCACAGGGTCTTTTATGTACAGGAGTATTGAATCCACAAACTACAAATGCATATCCATAACTCTGGTACCTCCCATTCCCCGCTTCGTATGGTAATTAGCCCAAAAAGCCACCAAGCATGCGTAGTTTGTTCTTTAAAATGGGTCGGTGGTCTTTTTTATAGGGTGGGGTCCCAAAATGATGAAGTAAGATGGGTCTTCCTCCCTTGACTTTTTAACCTTTAGTGTTCGTGACAGCTAAATCCTGTTTTTTCCAGGACTGTTTGATTTATGATTGTATTGTATTCATGGGGTCTATTGATTATTCAGGATGCAAAAGCCTAGTTTGACAGCTTCTCTGATTTATCAGTTCCTTCCAAGATTTATCAGTTCCTTCAGTCTGGCTTCTGTTAGCAAAAGGGAAGTCCTAGCTACATTATCTCAGCACTATCTATTTTGACTACAGTCTTTAATTCTTCTAAATCAGTGCCTCAAAGGTACTGTTTTTAAAATGTCCAACCACTTTATTTTTATTGCTTCTGGCTTTGCACTTGTGTGTAACTGGGATAACTGGAAACACTGATGAGTGGTGGTGCCTCTCACTGAAATGTCATTGCCATTGCAGTAATTGTTTAAATAATAATGACTCCAAGAGAAGGAGGTTTGGTAAGAACAGCAAATGGGGTCTCAGTGGGAAATGGAAACTGGATGACAAACTGATCAAACATGCACAATGTTTGTAAAGACCATGCAATAAATTATCAATATATACAATAAATAGAAATTATTATTTCATTTGCTGATGTGCTAGCTTATGATACAGAATCATATCACTTGTACCTGTGAAGTTTTTAAGATCAGAGGTTTTAAAGATTTTAAGTTGTTATTCCACTTGTTGGAGTGTGCATTTTGGGTTTTCTAAAATGTTTGTAATTTTTGGTATTAAGTTTCTGTAAGTGTTTATCCACCCCCACCCCGTTTCCCTTAATGGCTGTAATCAAGCCACATAATAGGCCCGAGCCATCCCTATTGTATGTCTCTGATAGCTTGGCCTAGGCCATTGTATGTTATCTGTGGACACTCCCTGGTACTTGATGGCTCTGCAAGCTAGGTGGCTCTGCCAGGTCTCGGGTATCACACCCCCTTTTTCCCTTACATGTCAAAGTCCAGCCTCCCTGTACCTAAACCCCTCCCCTTTATTTCCATCTGTAACGCCCATGTTGATAAGGGCAAGCAAGAACTCTGGCAGCCACTCACGCTTTGACCACCTGGGCCTTCACCCTGAATAAACACCCTCCAAAACAACACCAAGTGTGAGTCCGCTCCATTCTTCCACGCAAGGTCACGTCTCTGTCTGAAATCTGGACCCAAAGGATTAACTCGTTTGTATGGTGTCTGAAGAGCAAAGCTAGCTGGACAGCCAAGCTCAGAAGGACCATACCACTAAGTCTGACTATTTCTTATATTCCCTTGTTATTCTTCATCTTCCTACCAGGGTATAACTTGATGGCCAGGATGAAATTTTTCAGGTGTTCAGCGTTCTTTACAGTCTGGCCATTGCAGCAGCTTGTTTTGCTGCCTTTTCTTCATCCCTGCTCTACCTCTTCTTTCCTATGCTCTTTCCTTTGCTTGCTCTTGGCTGGGCAGTCCAGCCCCATCCTTGAAAAAGTTCTGAGCTGTAACTGAGCTAATTTATCTTTCTAATAAAATATAAAATATAGTAAAATGATTTTTCTGGGCCATTTTCTGTCCATCCTTTCAATGAGTTAAAATGGAAGGGCCTGATGAGTGCTGGAGCCCAGCTGGGCAAGCCGGCTGAGAGCAGGAGGAAGGCTGGAAAATGATGGTCTGTGCAGAGGAATTCATCAGTTCTGTCATGAGAGCCAAGTCCTCCTGGCATTGTGGCTGTTTGCATTTGTTGTGCTGAGCAATATGTTCAGTGCAGGTAGTTCGGGGAGGCAGGAGGCCTAGGAGGCCTTGAATTGCTGATCCGTTGGATAAAAAAAAGCCTGGGGACCTGTGACACACCCAGGTGAGGGACACCTGGGGACACAAGGAGCCGATGGCCCCAGACTTAGCCTCATATGGATTTTGAGGATATAAAAGCTCAGGGTCTCATTTGCTCAGAGCCCCTTCTCAGAGACCTCAGCTTAAGCAGTTGATTTCTCACTTATATATTATGCCAAAATTAAACTACTTCAAGGATCAGGATGTCTGAAATGCTGCTATGAGGAGCCTGGGGTAAAGCCAGTGAGGAAACCTGGTGTGGCTGTGTGAGTGTGGGGAGTGTATCTGGGAAGGGACTTCTGTCCCAGCTCAGGTGGTGCAGGTGTGACTTCCAGAGTGGCTCCTGGATGATGAGACAGGGAAGTTTCCTTAACAGGAACTTGTCTAAAACACACCAATTGGGTGAAAATGTAGGGTTCCAAGGATCCATGCCAGGATGAATCAGCCAGAGCCAGGAGCAAGCCCTGTGGGGCACAGTGGAAAGCACTTGCCTGGTTAACCTTGGCACTTTTGTCTCCTTGGCACTGTTGTTTCCTTTCCCCCTGTATGAAAAGTGTTCTCTTCCTGGACTTTGCATTGTGTTTCCCTGAAAAGTTTCAGTCTATCTGTGGAAATTATGCAAATGTCACTGTGCACAGGTAAAAAATCTGACAATGGCACAAAAAGTACAGGATTGAAATAGGTTTTGCTAAGAAAAAAAAAAAAAGGTCTATGTAGCAATGAGAGACCTAATTTCCCTGTTATGTATTTGAATTATTAGGACATAATTCTCTTTATCAGTCTGCCAAAATCTCTTTTAAAAAATGAACTATGCATTTTAAAAGGAAATGTATGTACAAATTTAGTGACGACGAAGTAAAAAAAAACCCTGGTATGTAAAAGCAAATTCATTTGCTGCCCTAGATCTTTAACAAATGAAGGAGTTTGGTTCATGTTGAAAAACAAGCTGACCTTCTAGCAGGGGTCAGGCATGAAGCTTTTTGCCAAAGGTGAATGGTTTGAAAAACTGAGCGTGTGTGAAAAGGGAAACAGTGGAAACTATTCCATGTTTGGAGTGTATCTGGGCTCTGGAAAGCAGCTCTGTAAAAATGTCAGCCTCTGACTGAGTGGGTCCATTTTCTATGCGTGGCAGCAGCCTGAGCCTATTGCCCAGTTCGCATCCTGTATGCAGGTTGTGTGTGCACCACGGTTGATATATTGGTGCTGGGGCTTTGATTGCTTGGTGCTCACAGCCAACAGTGCATGCAGCAGATGCTATCCAAGCCTGGCCATAAGTGGAAGTCCTGCTTTACATACTTTTCACTGTAAATCTCTTCCTGCTTCACACTTGCATGTGTCTGCAATGCCACTGGTCCCAGAAGAGTTCCTTTTAGGGGTGTTTTTGGAAAGCTGGGGCTCTGCAGCACAGACCTAGAGGCCACCCTGCCTTGTGAAGTGTGAGTATCCCTTTGCCAGAGTGTCAGGTTTCTCTTCCATGTCACTCAAAAATTCCAGAAAGGAAGCACTTAGGTCTAGCAAAGTGCAGTAATGCCACTGAATCACTATAGCTTTTCCCAGTATTCTGCTGATGGCTTGAGGACCTAAATTCTGACAGGAGCCACCCACAAACATATGCTTGGATGTAAATATGTGTATTACACATTGCTCTATTTATATGTCAGTTTTCCATCAGACTTTAAGCTCATATAACACCGCCTGAAGTGTAAGAGACAGGTATAAATTACTTGAAATTGACTGTCCCTTGTCTGACAGGGAAAGTTAATGATGTTAGTCTCTGAGGGAACTACTGCAAGAAACATAAATAGGAGCAGAACACTATGTTCCGTCTTTGGTGTCTTGCCCTAATCCTGACACGTGAGCACCTACCAACACAAATAATGTTATCAGGTCAGAATCGCCAGCCAGTAATAAATCAGCCCTGCCACTGGCAAGGCTCTCACTGCTGTACAACAATGTGACCTCCAGTCAGGAAGAGACTTTCTGTTTGGGCAGACATGCTTGCATTTGTTGAGAAGCATCTTGCACCAGTACTTGAGAGATGTGCATGCTGGTCAGAAAAACAGAGACATGGGAAGGTGTAAATTTATATGGAATCCGTGTGGATGATGTCCTCTTCTAGGTCTCCAGAGCAGCTGCAAGGCCTGTAAGGGTTTCCAAACATGGAATAAATGAGCAGACGGCAGATGCTCGGTGGCAAATGGGTTATAGCTCATAGTTGGACTTTACTGGTTACAAATGGTTCACTGCTGGCATACACTGAAAGGGTAAACCTCTCCTTGCAAATGTGCAACACTTGAAAAACTGAACATAAGTAGATAATGAAACCTGCTTTTCGAGTTATTGGCATTTCTGTCAACAGAAAAGATTGTCTTTTCTTCTTAAAAACTGCTTGATAACTCAGTAGAGAAACTTCAGTACAACATGAGGTTAGGATTTGCCTCCTTTGAAATGAGCTGGATGTGAAAGAGACAATTTCAGTATTCTTTTATTTATAGACATCTTGGTGGCAGTTTTACTGCAGCTCTGTTCCTATGTGCTATCTGCATCCATCAATGCATTTCAGATAGATCCCAAGCCAGCAGCTCTAGAGTTTTTCCATTCCCTCCCCTGCATTTTCCAAGCCTTTTTAATCCCAGTCAAAGACTGTACCAAGAGTTGTGACGGGTGGATAAAGCATTATCAGGAGTATCAAGAATTACTATTTCTGTTGGAAAAATAAGAAGTATTTGGTTCAAAATATTGGTTCTACTGGTTATATTTAAACTCCTTTGAGGTCAATAGTGGGAATCTACTTATTCTGCTGCAAGATGAATTATTTCAAGGGATCCAGTACAAACATTCACAGCTACTTATCTAGAAGAAGCAGACTCAAAACCAGAGACAAAATACCACATTTAATGCACATATTTACTCTTTGTGTACTAAGCACAAAGAGAAGGGCATAGGGCCAGGAGAGAGATAAGGTGACTTCTATTTTATGCCACTAAATTGTGTCTGACAACACGTTGTATCTATTTGTGAGCAGTGTAAATTAGTCTGAACTGTCTGGGGAAGTGAGTAAGAAGGGATCTATGCTGTTTGATGTACAGCTGATGGCAGAGGACATCCTCTGTACTTTTTGCACTGTACAGAGGAAGAAGTAAGGGCAGGTTGTACAAAGGTAGTGCCAAGCTGCCAGGATTTCCTCCCTGAGAAATTCTGGTGAAAATGCAGAGCATTGTGTGTTACCCAGATATTGCGTTGGTGCGTAAAAGACACAGGTACATCTGTGACAAAAAAAAAGGTAATCATGGTTGTAAAACTGGGCATACAAAACAATTGCTTGAATTATGGTTGCTTTAAAACTTGGCTCAGTCTTCCATCTAGAATCGAAGTACTGCTTTGATTTCCAGAGACACTTCAAATGCATGCTGCTGTCCTAGTTTGGGCAGAACTGTGGCCAGCTCATACCCCATCCCTGTGCAGATCATTCACAGGTAGGTGACACATGAAATCCGCATGGAACTGGTATTCTTTGGTGCCTTTGTGCATTCTCTAGTTTCTCTATGGCTTTGCTGTTGCACAGAACGTCTATAAACATAACCCACAGTCACCTTTTGTACTTTCTCATTTTCTCCCCAAACAAGAATGGTCTGGTCTGGACTTTGCAGTAATCTCTGATGTACAGGCAATCTATCTCCAGTGATGCAGGAAAGAAGCCGCAACCCCTGTCAGCAATCAGGGCTGGCTGGCAGGAGGAGGTGAGGGTTCTGCCCTATGTTTAAAGGCAAAAGTGCAACTTTGCACAGATCAAAGGGACTCAATTATTCATTTTACACAGGCAGAGGCCTTCTGTGATTTCAGGACAGTGTCAGAGCTAGAGCACCCAAAACAAAACCTGTGTTTCAATCGAGTAGGGGATGGCTGGTGATGGAAATGTTTTTTTACCTTGCAGTGCAGTGGCTTGCAGCACTGCTGTTTGCATGTCCCACAGGAATAAGCTCTTTCAGCTGCTATCAAACTTGTCAATCACTTTGAAATTCATCCATGAAGAAAATCCTCTGTGGAGCCCAGCAGCAAAGGGCAAATCGGCATTGGAGACCTTTCTCATAGTGGTTCGCTAAACTATCTCAGATATTTGTATGTGACACTGGCAGTTTCTCTGAAAGAATAATCAAACTTCTCAAAGTATTTAAGGAAAATATGGCAAGAATTTAAGCCTTGTATTAGAAAAGTTATTTGTATAATTCCTCAGAGAATTTATTTATAAACAATGTTGTCGTACATTAACTTCTTGTGCACCCAGTCCTGTCTGATCCTCCTTCTGTCTCTTGAAATGTTTACAGAGAAGATATAAATATATCTTATAATGCTTACTTATTGTCTGCCTCTTGCATTTACAAAGATGCAACCAGGTTTAGAGTTAAACTACAGCACTTGTTTAAAAATGTGCTGTTTCAGGGACTCTTATGTAAAATGTTTGAGTTCTGGGTTCTGCCTGGACTTTATTTTTTCTTTCTCCAAATTTTGCATTACCCTGTCATCAACATGGAAGAAAGATGTGTGATCAAAAAGAGATGTAGACCCAACATGTTTAGGTCAGTGACATCTGTGTGCTCACATCCTAAATCCACACAGATGCAAGTGTGAGGGCTGGACAGTAGGAAAAAACTACTTCAGGAGAAAGAGCTGTCTTTGCCCTGGGATTGACTCAGCATTTGTGATATCTCCCTGTCCAACTCCAAAGGTTGTCTCTGGAAGCCAGAATAATATGCTACTAAATGTGGGTAATGCTATTTGTATCCAGCTTGTGGTAACAAAACCCACCAAACCAATACTCCAAAAACCCTGAAAGCCTTCAGGCTCTAAAAACATTACACCAAAAAAAAACCCCAAACCCCCCAAATCACCAACTAAACAACCAAAAAAACCAGAAACAACAACAACTAAGAACCAAAAGAAATCCCCAATCGACTGAACAAATAAAACAAAACTAAAAAACAAACAAAACCACCCCCAAACCCTCATTATTGGACCTCACACTGATTGCGCTGAATTAAGTACAAGGTGTTGCTGCTGGGACGCAAAGGCATTGCGACACTCCCTGGAGAGGTGACAAAAGCGGCAGCCTGTTTCGTTTCTGTGCTAATTGAGCAATCCCTCTGCCATCCTCGAGGCAATTCCTGCCTGCGCTTGCAACAGTGTGTGCTGCTCCTCCTTCCCCTCCTGCCCCTGGGAGCTGCTGTCCCCGCTGATGGTGGTACTGCTGGCACGTCTGCCCCCAGTGACAGTGATGGAAACCAGGGGCTCTTTTGCCCCTGGTGCTCACACTCTGGTAGCTGTTGAATGAACACCAACTAGAGTGTGATGATCCAGAATGAATGATCCAGTGCCTGTTTCTGGGTCTGTGCACAGCTCCATGCTTGTACATCCCCTCTGTTGTCTAGGGTTTTTCCATGGTGTGCCTGCATTTTGACAGTTTCATTTGATTCTCGCAGTCTGAAACAAAAAGTTCATACATCAAAAGGGGATCCCACCCCTAGCTGAGAGGTTATAGCCATACATGGTGTTTAGATTTATAAACTGAGTAAAACTGTTGCTATTTTAAGAAGATGCTGCCAGAAGTCTGGCTCTGACCCTCTGGAGCTAAGTCTAAATAATAATTTTTAAATGTTCCACAGTTGTGACTCTATCACTCTCCAGCAGATTCTCTGTGTGGCAGCAGCAAGGGCTCCAGACAAAGGCAATGGCATTGCACCATTTTATGTTAGTCCTAAACACTCAATAAGAATTAAAAAGCTAAGATCTCTCAAATAATAAGAAAAAGGGATTTGTTTTGGGGAGGAAAGAAGGAGTTATTATTAGCCTTGTAGTCTTTTGTGCTTTTGGAAGTCACATTTCAGCCTTGGCTCTGCAACCACAAATGCTATTGATATGTTTTAAAAAGAAAATCTAAATAGTTTTATTTTAAATAACAGCTCAAACAACTTATAGCTCCCATAAAGCAGAAGGGACAGCAGAGAAGTTAAAAATGCTGCCCAAGTGCAATGTGCTTTTGATTTACACCTGGTTCTAAGTCTTAAACTTTTACTTTCCATTTTCCTTGCCCAAACCTTGTTGAATAATCTCTCTACAACGCATTACTAAATAGCCAGTTAATTAGCATGTCTTGATTGCTTTCTGCCACTGCTCTGGTGGCAGCAATGAGTTATTTCCTTGCTGCCCTGCTTTTAGTGCTCCACTCAGGAAGCTGTGTCATGAGGATGTGTCAGTGCCACCACACTGACACCACAGCTGTTCACAATGACATCTCCCAGTGAATCAAAAGGAAAAGGCGAATTTCAACATGCACCTCCACTTTTTTCACTGGTTTACATGAACAGCAAATCAAACAAGCAGGGAGCATCAGGTTTCTATTTTTAAACCAAATATTTCTTTTGGTTTTGTGCAGAATGATGTGTGAGCAGTGAAGGGCGCACCTTTCTACAGTGTGTGTGATGATGGGGACTGGACGTGAGTCCTTGCTCCTGTTGGCTGGAAGCATGGGAATGTGCACAGGCACCACAGTGTATATAGCCCCTCCATGCTTGGGGGAATGTGCAGGTGAAGTGTAAGCACTTGTTAACCACCCCTGGTGTGGATCTCAGCACGAAAGGTTATCAGAACCCACCTGGTGGGTCGGGCTGCTGGAGCAGTGCAAACAGGTCCTGTGGGAACGGTGTCTGCAGGTTAACACCATGTGCCTACAAGTGTGTGACAGCTCTGAGTCACTCCTTAACCTTTCTTTCAACCACATAAGTAGGTGGACAGCTTTGCCACCAAGCCCTGCCAAGCATTCTCACACCAGTCCAACACTGATACTTGCGACACCATCGTGGAAGGAGATGCAGAAGCCTGCTCCTTTTCTATGCTAGGAATGCCAGAGCTGGCATCCTGCTGGGGGTGAGGATCTGTGGGCAAGAGGTTAGCATTGCAACACCCTAAATATAGATGGGAAGTCCCCAGCTATGCTGCTGTGGGACTGCATTCCAGTCTCTGACAATAGTGCATGATTTTCAGACTGCATTTTTGCAGCGTAGTGCTGGGTTTGCTTCTTTCTAAAGTGCCTCGTGCTGTGCTCTTCAAGTCCTGCATGTGCGAGCAACATTGTCATAATATAGAAACACATCCCTGATATAAAGCTGGGCAAGTACTTTCATGTTGGAGTGCATGTCCTTGTCTGTGATGTTAAATAACTTGCCCTGGACTCCTGCAGTGATAATTCAGAAAGAACTTTTAATCACACTGATTTTTTTACCCTTTATAGATGACTATATTTTTGCCCCTTCTTTAGCTGCAGTGTTCGGTAACTGGCACCACCAGCTGTGTGTGCTTATGAGAGTGTACAGGAAGGAGAGAGAAAATATGAAGCTCCTATGTCCTGGTTACAACCTCAGCAAAAGTCTTGAGAAGATTTTCAGCTTTACTTTAACTTGTTCCTAGATCCACATGTCAATTCATCTCTGTAACTCCTAGGGCGCCTCTGCACAGTGGCACAAATCTCTGCTCCTTGTCTTCCTCAGCATACCTGAAAGGAGCAAAGACAAGATGATCCCTCTTTCTTTGTGCTGTGGCAGCAAAGCACTGCTTGGAGATTTGTTGCAAGCAGGCCATCAGCTCTAGTAATCACTCAGCCTAATTCGTTGGGGTGTTGTTGTTTGGTTTTTGGTTTTTGGTGTTGTTTTGTTTTGTTTTGTGCTGTGGGGGTTTTTTTGGTGCTTTTTTAAAAATCTAGCCAGTCATATCTTAAAGCTGTTGTTACTTTTGACCTCTGGATGATCCAGGGAGTAATTACAGAGTGTGCAAGGACGTGTTCCCTCTTGTTTGTTTTAGATCTGCCTCCCAGCAGATGCAGTTGAGTTCC
Source organism: Zosterops lateralis (assembly GCF_965231275.1). Taxonomy (NCBI): domain Eukaryota; kingdom Metazoa; phylum Chordata; class Aves; order Passeriformes; family Zosteropidae; genus Zosterops; species Zosterops lateralis. Next base: position 31,305,209 of record NC_139769.1, on the reverse strand, counting down.
AGACACTTCCCGTATTGTGTGAAGCAGGGAGGGTTTGTTTTGTTGATTTTTTTTAACTCCTCTGCACTATTTGCAAAATTATAAACAGGCCCCTCTGTCACCGTTTTTTCTTGGCTTGAAATATTAAATCCTGTCAAAACTGGCTATTGGGGAACAAAGTGTGAAATCCCTTTTGAAGACGGACCCTCTGCCAGCTCCCAGAGCAGTGTGGAGATGAACGTGGGTCTGATTTCACAATCTGGGGCTTTCTGCTTATCGTCCTGTTCCCATGGGCTTTTCTGTGGGAAACAAATCTCTGAAAGGGAAAGTTGTCCACTGTGATAATGGGATTTCCCTTAAGTGCTGGCTGCTGAGGATAGCAGGACCACAGGGAAGCTAAAATTGCTTTTGAAAGCTGTTCTGATGTTGCCTCAGGATTTTCTACGTCTCTCTAGTTTCCACCTCCTCCCAGTAACATATGGCAATAATATTAAGATAGTGTTAGGAAATTGCTTTGGAGTTAGCTCAGGTTTGTCCAAGATTTAAAGTGATTCCTGAATGTTTGTGTTGCTGGAACCTTACTCCTTATGAAAGTTCATTTTAGCTTAATGTATTTCCCTGAATAGGCTAAACTAAGTAGAGAAATGGCAGCTGGGTGCCAGCACCTGAATATTTCTATCCTGGGCTGAGTAGTCTGGCTTATTGTATTCCACATTAAATATTCCAGCAAATTCTTAGATGAAAAAAATGTTTAGTGGAACTGTGGAAAGAATTAAACCCTTTTTTTTTCTCCAGTAAATCAAGACATCACTGTAACCTCATTGAATTTCTTAATATTTTCCCAGACCAAGGGACTGAAAGGATACTTTGGATAGAAAATTCTGTTATGCTGATGTTTTTAAATGCCAGTCTTTATACCAACTATCTCTTTCTAGCAAAATTGTATGCTCTGTTTCAGAGGTCTCATTTTAGTTTGAGAAGCAAGAAAGATACAGCAATAAGTTCTCTTTTTGTAACAAAAGTGTGCCAGCCTTGTTGTAGGGCAGAGCCAAGTCAAAAGCCAGGGTGTATTTTCTTCTTTCTTTGTATGTGTCCCTAAAATAAGGTTTCTCACCACCATTTCCCACATGCCCACACAGGTGACTGGGCACCTGGGAAGCTGAAAGATTTTCATGTCACTCCCTTTTCCCCAGATGATAATTACTAAACACAGTCAGCAATTTTCAGGCATAACTTCTCAGCAAATACCTTTCTGGAAGCAAACCCACAAATCTGCAGAGCTGGAAAACTGATGTTGGCCAGTAACACTAGGTTGAGTAGAGAGAAAAGCTTTTTGATAACCTGGGGCTACTCCAGGACAGGAAGAAAGATGCCTCTGCTGCCAGAGCTGCTCCATCACCACACCACGCTGGGTGTGAAAATGTGGCAAGCTCTTCTCCAAGAGGTGAAGTTGTAAGTGACAACTTTGACTGCAGTTTCTACATATGCCTAATAAACTCAAAATTAATGGCCCAGAACCTAGTACAACATTTGTGATTTATGTTGCAGAAAAAAACCCCCTCCTTTTTATGTCCAGGGTAATGCTTCCTTTCCCAAAACAGTGTTGGTTAGTCTTGAATATTAAAGGATTGTAAGCATAAGTGTAATGTACACATTTTCATTGGTTTGGTTTCTTGTGCCCTTTGTTGAGCCTTTCCTAACATCCAGTATTGCATTGCTTCATTTTTTTTTTTTTGTCTTTACAGCTTTAGTTTTATAAATAAATAAATAAATAACTCCCTCTTAAATGTGTTTAGCTGCATTCTTACAAAATCCCTATGCAGATGTTCAGATGGAGCAATGAGAAAAGATGAAATTAATGCTTCTATGTCTGATTACTTGATTTGAATTTCAGGCTTTTCTGAAAGGCTAAACATCAGGAGAATCTGTACTTATTCAAAAGGGTTGACATCTTATATATGTTTTATTTTAATATTGATGATCACTTGTATTTTAAACACAGTCTTTACAGATTGTAACTCCTCTCCAAGCAGTAGCTGATAGGTAGATGTATATGATCAGTCATTGAAGTGAGTGTAATGATTTCTCTTGGCACCAGACCTAGCTATTAATTAATAACTTGGATTTACTACATAACACCAGTCAAAATACTTTAAACCATCTCCAGAGTGCTCCGGTATCTTGTAATGTAACTCGTGTTTTATTTTGGATCTAAATCCCTGTTAGCCTTTTGTGTCAGAGACTTTTTACAAGAGCATGTAGTGACAAGGGAAAATGGCTTTGAACTGAAAGAGAATAGGTTTAGATTAGATATTGCTGTGAAGGTGGTGAGGCCCTGGCACAGGATGCCAAGAGAAGCTGTGGCTGCCCCTGGATCCCTGGCAGTGTCCAAAGCCAGGTTGGACAGGGCTTGGAGCAACCTGGGATAGTGGAAGGTGTCACTGCCCAAGGCAGGGGGTGGGAATGAGGTGATCCTTAAGATTCCAACCCAAACCATTCTATGATTTTTTGACAAATGAAGGAAATTTTTGAACCCGAGACTTTTCAGCAGAGCTGTAGGTCTTGATCCTCACCCTGGAAAAAAAGCAAGTGGGCATTACTGCAGGTGTGACGTGACTGAAGTGATGTTGGCTGAGTTTCCAGCACCAGTTTCAGACAAACCCGGGCTTCTTGTGAAAGGTTAATGGGAAATGTAAATGCTGCCTGTCTGAGGACTCTATTTTGGAAAACACCAGATGTTCCCCTAGGGAGGAAGGTGGAGCTGCTGAGGTTAATGGAAGGAAAGTTGTGCTGCAGCTCAAGATGTGCCCATTAGCAACTGCCGTCATTTGGTGATACGGAAATGTTTCATTTCAAAGACATTTCCACCCAGAAACTTGGCTCCAAGGTTATCTCACAGTTATTTTCTGTTCATCAGATCCAGTTCTTAGTGACCAAGGACAGACTGGGTTCTTTCTTCATAAAAGGATGACAGAGGGAAGAAGATTTCTGGTATTGCTGACTTCATTTACTCCTGCCAAGGGGAAAATATGGGTGAAAAGGATGGGGAAAATATGGGTGAAAAGGATTCGCTGAGTTTTGTAATACTGCAGCTATAGAAGTAAATAGAAACAGTAAATAGAAACAGTAGCTGGGGAAGATTGCAAGAGTAGAAATCATCATCATCATCAGTCTTCAGGCTCTGGGAAAGGAAAATAACCTGCTACGTCAGCTTATCCAAGTCATTTGGCATTCCTGAAACTGCATCAGAGATCAATCACAGTGCTGCCTTGTTTCATCCCCATTCTCGAGTAATGCATCCCTGCCTCTTTGGGAGAGACTAAAGTAGGAAATAAAGGGTTACTTAGGAACATGTGCTCTAAATAAAATTTCCTTGAAACTTGAACAAATTTAGGTGCAAGTTGAAGTTAGTCAAGTGAGAGCAGTTAAAGTCCTTGCTTTAATCACAACTGTTTGGCCCCAGTCAAAATGTAACCAGTAACTGCAGTCAATAATAGCATCAGCTTCAGCTGCTGCTGCTGAGCTGTGCCTGCTGCCAGTAAATCTCTTTCTGTGTTACTGGTGGTGCCTGAGAGGGACAGAATATTTATAAACTCCACAGGAAGAAAGATGCAGCAGCACAGTAAGTTAGAACTAACCCTCATCTCAAATATACTGGATCCTTGAGTGAATCAATATGATGTTAACTAGTTTGGAAGGTATCACTGCTTGGTGAAAGCAGGAAAAAATTGCTAGGTACTTTAATCACTTAGAATGGTCTCCTGGTAGCAGATTTGTAGTCAGATATTTTCCTTATAAAAATCAATACACTGTAGGCAATGTATCCTATTCCATAACAGCATGAGTTTTACTTGTTCTGGAAACTGCTCGTCATCAGAAAGCCACTAAATAAATGAAGATGTACTGCTGGAAGATATGAATTTGCATCAGTGCTTTTCCAGATCTGTTTGGAAGCCAAGTAGGCTGCTTTTGGAATAGGATGGTGATGTTCTGAGCAGCTTTGTCCATTAACACTCTTGCCCATTTGCATTATACCAGTGACTCAGATCAGGTCAGATTACAAATGTACTAAAATTATTTCCAGGCCATAATTGAACTTTGTACCTCCCAACCAGACTGTTAAGCATCAGTAGGTGCTCAGGTGATCTGTATCATGAAAGTATTTATTGGTTGTTAAACAAGCCAAGCCTTCTCTTTCTTAATGAATGACCCTAGCTGCCCCTTCCCTGTTTAGACATAACCACATTCACAGCTTTGCTAATGATATCCTCCATTTCAGCTGCTCCCATGGTCTGTAAATATCTCCTGAGGTCCTACCCTGTTACCAGTCTGGCTGGGTTAGCAAGGAAGAAGGGGCAGAAAATCAACAGTGCCATTTCCAGATGGATGGCATTCCTTATGAAGATGTATCAAAGCAAGGTGGAGATGGAGTCTAAAGGGGAAAGTATAACAAAGTGGTGACAAGGGACTGGAACCTCAACATCAGTCAGCCACATCTTCCTGTATTTCAGGCCATGTCTCACCAGTGTGTCCCTCTCTTCCCTGTCACCCTTGTTTAGCATCTGGGTGGCTGCAGGCTAAGTTGGATCAGTGATCTGATTCCGTGGAAAACAAATCCACAAAAAAAAGAACAGTTTCCTGCCTGACCAGCTTGCTCATCCAGCTCCACAGCAGCTGCACAGCAGCTAAATCAGATGCAAGAGCAGGGATAGACAGGCATGGAATGGGGGAGTGTGACAGTGTGACTGTCCCACTTCTCGGGAAAGCAGCTGCTCTTGGTGCATCAGACCACAGCGTAACATGAGGGACACATCCTTCGTTTGTTTGAGCAGAGTTCCTTGAATCCATGCAGCTAGCAACACCCAATGGAAAGCTCACTGAAGAATGCTGACGCTGTCCCAGCACAGGCATATCCTGTCCCCTGTCAGTCCCCTGGTGTGGTAGGACTGGGAAGTATGTGACCAAGCAGCTGTCACCCAGCTGGTGATGTCACTTCAGATCCTTTGATACACATGTTAACAGCATGTTGAGATTTTAAAAAGCTGCCCCAATGTGGCTGGTTTTAGTAAACTGCTATTAAAATAACCCTGTGTATTCATTTGTGGTTATGTCCGTTCTGCAAGTGACTTGTTCCCGGAAAAACAATTTGGGCTGTACTAAGTCCCACAGGCACAAGTTATGCTTTGTTGTCAGCAAAGCAGCAAGGCAGCTGCATTATTTCTACCCTTGGGGGGTATAAGCTGCCCTTGATCTGAAGGAGGGAATATTTCCTATCTGCTGGCAATCTGCTGTCAGCTACACCCATGCTTCCTTAGTGACAGTTCTTCCACGCTCCTCTGGTGTCTGTGGCAGTGAGACCCCATGCAAACCCTGCAGCTGATATGTTCTTTGCTTGTAAATAGTACTTTGTTCCCCTCATGTTAGTTTGTTTCTGGTGGCATTGATTCCTGGTCCTCTGGTTGTCACCAGCAGCACCTGTCTGAGCCCAGTCCCCCTCACTGGGCAGCTGTGGGGCAATGTTCCACCATCCTGTGCTTACTCAGACAGCTGCTGCTGTCTTTGATTGTTATTTTCTCATTTGTTACCTTGTTAATGACTGCCATTATCGTTAGTCACTATTTCCTAGTGGAAAACATGTTCCACAGGAACTCCTCTCCAAGTCCATGCTAATGCTACCTGTTCATGTGGGAACAAGGCATGACTCCTGTCTTGAGCCTGACCTTGAAACCTTCACTCAGTGGTGATTCATGGGGCTGAAGCAAATGCTTGGCAGGTTGTTCCCCTCACTAGTGGCCAGCCATCCTCTGCAACGTCCTGTTTTGACCATGTTGCCAGTCACGTGGCTGGCTTGGCAGGAATGCTCTGTCTTCTCTAGGGAAGCCATTTTCTGTGCCAGGGGTGCTTCTCATCAACCCCAGTGCTCCTGTAATTAGGCTAGGCTAGTGGGCTGGAGTCATACTCCTGTTCTAAAAGCATACCAGGGACTGCTGCAGGGGTGTTTCAGAGAGATTCACAATCCTCTGGGGTTTCTAGGTGCTGTCTTTAGGAGCTGAGCATTACAACCTGATTATGGGTATAATCCCTGCTTTGCTGTTTCAGTTATACTGCATTAACTGAGATTTTCCAGATGCTCTAGATTGGTATAATTGCCCTGCACAAATCTGAGGTTCAATATTTAATATTTCCTAATATATCATTCTAGCTCTTACGTACATTCCTTAACTAACAATCAATGATTTGGTTTTCCTATCTCTATCACAGAGTGAGGCTGTGGGGATGAACCAGGGATGTCCATCCCCTTGGTCAGAGGAGGCTGAAGAGGGGCTCAGGTTGTCCCTGGATGCAGCACTGGTGGTCAGCTGGGCAATGCTGAGCTGGTTGTCCCTCTGCAGACTCTTAACTCTGCACAGGCCAGGAATTCTGTGCTATGCTGGGGTTATTGGGCACCAGATCCAACACTGTTCTCAAATCCGTGATGAACACCATAAAAAATAGACTTTGCTCAAGTAGGCTTTACGTAATAATTAGTCTGGGTTAAATACAGCAGGCATGTTGCAGGACAGGTGCATTAGCGAGGATGTGGGCTTCAAATCAGGTAGTTGCTGCTTGCTGCTCCTTTTGATACTTGACATTGTCATTAGTTTGTTGCCCTGATAAAGGTTTGGTTTTCTCACAGGAATGAAATTACTGAAAGAGATTAATTGTGGTGTCCAATAGAGGTGATAAAGAAACATATTTCTTTCTATTCCAGCCATGAAAAGGGAAGGGAGGTGAAATTCCCTCTCAGGAGGTCCTCCCAAAATCAGCAACCTTGAGAAAAAAACCAAAACAAAACGAAGAGATTTGCTAAAGTTCTTGCATGTGAGGTATAGGTACCTTCTCCAAAAGTTACAGGGCAGGAGCAGACCAAGAGACCTTTCAGTGTGCAAAGGCTGCTTGTTCCAGAGCAAAGTGGGGTTTATACCACTGTGATATTTTTGGTTTTATAAGGAAACATACAAAAGAAGAAATTGTTTACAAGCGTGTTTGTGTTTCAGAACACCACACTTCAGAAAAATTATGGGCTCCCATATTTCCTCAAGACATCTACCCAACCTCTTCTTATAGCCTTCTGCACAGCACTTTGTGTTTCCCTCAAAAAAAAAAAAAAAAAAAAAAAAAAAAAAAAAAAAAAGTAGCAGGAGTCTTTATTGGGAATATTCTGTATATTTGCAATAGTGACCTATGCAACCTATGCATTCACACCAGCATTAGCCTGTTGGAATATGTGTACTCTCCACAGCATCACAGAACTGCAGCCAGTGGGATGGTGTAGCTATGTCACTCCACCCTGACCTACACAGAGCTCTGTGACTCTACTCCTGAAGTCACGGCTGATCGCTCCCTCAGCTCTCAACTGTGACCCATTTACACTGCACGTTTATCTGGCCTTTTCGTCTTGAAGGACTGCTGCTGAGCAAGCTGACCTCTCTTTTTGAAAACAGAAGGATCCTGCTCCTAAAGCCAGCAGCCTGCAGGAGGCACAAGGGACAAAAATTACTTCTCGGTGTGGCGATGGCACCGAAGGCGGCTAAGGAGTGCTGTCCTGCTGACTCCTGGACCCAGCCCACAGCAGGTATAAGGGACAACAAACAGCAGGAACCAAGCATAGGAGACAGCTCAGCTTTGCCAACAGCCGTGCTTGGGCTGGGCAGGTGCCAGGCAGGGCAGCCATACTTGGCGCAGAATCTCCCTGACTCAGTACAGAGCCTGATGAGAGCAGGGAATCCTCCAAGGTCTGCACATGGCACAGCTGCGATGGCCCCGGGACACTAGGGACAGCTCTCCCCCAGTGCCCCTTCGCCTCCTAGACTCATCCCCACCAGCTCTGGTCGGTCCCAGCAAACCCGGTAATCCCAAGGGCCTTTAAAAGCAATAGTCAAATCAAGAGGGCACCAGCACAGCCCCTCTGCCTTGCTCCTGGTATTTCCATTTCCCTTGGATACTCCCAAAGGCAAAGGGACACACCAGCTCATTAAATTGCCAGCTCTGTTCCCGAATGTCTTTTCCATATTGGACAGCCAACTTTCTGAGCCCTGTAAATATCATAATGGTACCGTGTCCCCTGGACGTCCAAAGGCAGGCTCCCATCCAAAAAGCCATCAAGGTGTTCTCTAGTCTAAACCTGTTATGCAGAAACGCAGTTTATTTCATGACATCCTAAGTGGGAAAACAGACTGGGGAACATAAGTACTAATTTATGTCAATTAGATTATCTTAAATGGAATATTTAATATTTTTAATGGAACATTTTTTAATTGCTGCTCATGGGTACTTTGTAGCTGTTGGAAACTCTGATCTAAATTATTATTTTAATGAAAGATTACCAAAGGAAAACTCCTACGTAGGCTAACAGGTCAGGGCATTCAGAGTAATGCCAATTAGCACAGCTACAGAACTCAATGAGGCAAATTACTGAGGGTGTTCACCACAAATCCACCACAAAAATGGGCTCTTACAGACAGTGCAGGAACCTTCAGAAAAGGACATCTCCATATTTGTGTAAGGGCCCTGAAGGCGCTGATGAGTTTAACTGCCCTGACCAGTCCCTTCTGTACCCCTCACCTGCTGCCCACTGGAGGAGGCTCCATTTAAGGTCAGCCTTGAGATACCTCTGTTTCCCCCTGAATGTTGCTGTAGGTGCAGCCTCCCATACAGTTCTTGCAACCAAATGGATCAACACCCTACACTGCAGGTAAGTCTGTCACCAGCTCTGTTTCTGGCCTGTCTCTGGGGTGCACCTTACATTGATGTAGAAGCCTTCCTCCTCCCTGGCACATGTTAGCTGTGCCACCTGAAGGAAGTTGAATTTGGAATGCTGTACCAGCTTCTGACCAGTTTTTCCCTCTTGAATCACAGTAAGTTAAATCTGGACAAAAACAAACAAACAAAAAACCACAAAAAAAACCAAAACCAAACCAAAACAAAACAAAAAGAAACAACCAAAAAAAACCCATGAAGATACTAAAACTATTTCTAAAGGTCATGTTTCTTCTCTGTTCAAGTTGCCAAATCATAAAGTCTCATCCAAGAAACCCTTCTACACACATACATGCATGACTATACAGCCTTTTAAACTATCATTAGTGTCCCCTTTTCTGAAGGGAGAGCTGCAATTTCAAGTAGAGAAGCAGATTGATTGTATATATAGTCTGGTTTTATCTTTCAACCACAATACACAATCCATGAGCAAGATCCCTGCATTGCCATTTGTTTACTCCATGGCATTACTTTCCCATTCTCCTGGAGTGGTGAATCATCCTTGCTGCTGAGCTCGCCCTGCTCTCAGAGGCCCTCTCCAGTCTTTGCGCCACAGAGCATTTGATGAGGGTCAGCAGCCTTGGCGTTGTGCTTTAGAAGGCTGATTTACACATTGCCTCTTGGCAGCATGGAGGACTCTCCTTCAGCTTGCACTGTGCTGTGGTGCCAGGGCAAGCCCTTCAAAACTCAAATTGTTGCTGGATGCAGTCAGTTGAAACTCCTGACCTAGTTTCTCAAAATCATGTGATTAGCCTAAAAAATTAGATTTACTGTTTTTTTTTTAAATAATTGTGTAGTCTTTGCATCAAGTTCTTGTTTGAGGAATTGCTAGAGATACCCCAGTTGCAATTTTGAATTTCTCTTCATTGTCATAAAAGTGAGAGGTATATTTTTCTGTGGTACACCAGTAGGAAAACCGTTCACCTCTAGCAGCTAAGAAAAACACCAACTATTGTAACACTGTGGTTTAAAAACAGTGATATGTGGATAGTCAGAAATTCCTGTTATTCCAGATTTGCTGGAATGTTTCAGCAATTCCAGATCTGTAGACCTATGTGCAGTTATTAGGTGTGTTAGGACAGCATGGGCTGGCACTAACTTGCTTGGGATCAGTCTGGGCTTGCTGTGGGGTGCCCAGATGGCCAAATGCCCATCTCACTCTTCAGCTTTTTGCAACACGTCTGTTCCCTGTCAATGCTAGGCTTGTTTACACATTTGTTCAGGTTCTGTGCTCCTTTGCAGCTATTCATTGAGATTCTTCTTATTTTTCTGCCCGGGCAACTCCAGCCCATATCCCAAATAGTGAATGTGGGCAGGAGCAGTTTTATAATCTGATGGAAGCTAAAAAAGGGACAGTGCTCTGGCCAGCTGCTGAACAGCACCCACACCTTGGCCTGCAGACACTAGTTCTATTAGCCTCCCCTTGTTGTTCCCATTCCAGTCCTATCCCTGGCATCATAGTGTATTTGGATGTGGGCTGCCTGATGTGACTGGGAGTGTGTGAATGGGGATGATCTGTGGGGGAAGGAGCAGTTTATTATTTGTTGCCATTGGATACTAATACTAGAGTACCAATTTTAAGTGCAGATGTAAGGCTGCCAGGGGTACAGCACCAACATCTCTTAAAACAATTGTTGGGGTTTTATTTCCATAGGAAATGTTCATAGCCATATCTTGGGTTGCAGCACTCCCAATGTACTTGTAGTACCTGGTTTTCCAGTGAAGCTTCATTCTAGGAGTTGGGAAAACAGATTAAAAATGGAAAAGCAGCAAGTGGAAGGAAAGTTGTGTGTTGGATTTTCATAAAAAGATGGCTTCTTTTCTTTTCTTTTCTTTTCTTTTCTTTTCTTTTCTTTTCTTTTCTTTTCTTTTCTTTTCTTTTCTTTTCTTTTCTTTTCTTTCTTCTTGTTTTGCTGCACACCTTGGCCTTGGAGCCAGGCCTCTCTCTGCTGCAGACAGACCGTGTCAGGGACTCAGCATGGCTTGGTTGCTTTGCCAGCCCAGTGGCTCGCTCTGTGGCAGCTGCAGAGCTGCCTGCACGGCCTTCCTAATGCTCAATACTCATGAATCAGATTTTAAAAATACCTCAGGGCAGCCTTAGGCAGGGATGCCAGGCCTAAGAGCCTGACTTAATTTCCTCTACATACTGTGCTATAAGTAGTTCAGGCACCTGCTGAAACTAGAAATGTTTCTTTCTTAAAACCAGACACCAGCAGTGGTTAATTACCACATCCCAAATTGGCACAGTTGAATCTTCATGGAATTATTCCTGCCCCAGGTCTGAATCTTCGATAGGTATACTTCTGGCTATTTTTATTATTTTGTTATATTACAGAAGCAATTATCAGCCCAAATCTGTTTTCCCTTGTTAGTAAAAAACTTCTGTTGCAGGAAATAATTGGGATGAATTTTTCTTGTGCTTTTTTTTACGTGGACTTAACTAATAAGCAAATGTAGCTGTATGAGACCCAGCTCTCATGGTCCCAGCCACCTATGGCAAGGTGGGGGCTGTACCAAATTAATTTCTGTGGACAAAGCCAGTATAATAGATGTGTATATCTGTGGCTATATATGTATTCACTCCACTATACATAGAATCCTCCTGTAATCATAGACCACTTTGGGTTGGAAGAAGCCCTAAAGCCCTAAAGTTCCAGCCCCCCTGCCATGGGCAGGGAACCTCCCACCAGACCAGGCTGCTCAAAGCCCTGTCCAACCTGGCCTTGAGGAGTTCTGGGGACGGGGCAGCCACAGCTTCTCTGGGCTATCTGGTCCAGTGCCTCTCCACCCTCACAGCACCCTCCTAATATCTAATCTAATCTACTCTGTTGGCATCAATTCCCCTTTTTCCTGTCACTCCATGCTCTTGTGAAAAGTCCCTCTCCATCTTTCATGAGGCTCCACTCCTACAATACAAAAGTGCAAAAGGCCTGAAGGAGTTCTTTTGAACAGCTTTTGGATGTGCAATGGGAGTAGAAAATACTGTACTTAGGATTTTCTTGATGCTTGGAAAAGTGGAGTGTTATAGAAGTGACTGCTGTGGATAAACATGAAATAAGCAATTAAAGCTGTAAACTGAGCATTGGAGTCAAAATAGCTGGAGCCAGGACCTAAGCAGACCTGAAATGCAGATGCCACAAAGCTTACTAGAGAATGGTTTTGGGAAAAAAAGTACATGGAATAACAAGGACCAGTAACTTTCCCCTGAGCAACTGTCCCAAAGCTGGGAGCCAAATGCCTTTATTGTGCTGCTGCTTCTCCTGACTTTGCACAGGTTTTGTGATACTAAAGTCCTCCTAAACCCTTTCTGAAGCAGAGGTCTTGGGCAGGAACAAGGGCAATACTATGGGTGCCTGTGCTCCCACTGACATCCTGTGAGCTACAGCAGCACTGCTGCTCTGTTTGATCTGGCTTCATGGGTAGCTGAATGTGTGCCCTTCCATGTCTTAGAGATTGGCTTCAAAGATGTGTTGGGACAGAGGATGTTGTTGAACGTCTCCCTGTTAAGCTTTCAAGTCTGAAGGTTTTTATTCTGTTGATCAAACCTAAACAGAAAATTCACTTCATAGATTAGAAACTAACTGCTTTAAAATTAACCCTACTAAATCTCAACCAGGACTCACAGTCCCCATACTCTGGAGTCCAGTGCTAGACAGTATCTGTGCATACAACAAATTAGGCAACAAAAGAAGCTTTGTATCAAAATAGTTTATTAAAAACAATAAAACTTCACTGAAGCTTGCTGTCTTCAAGACAGAATTATGACATTGAAGCATTCAACACAATCATAATCCACATATAAATATAATACTATACAGCTCATGTTCACCTTGGCAAAGTTCTGCCCTCAGTCTGGCCCCACACAGCCCTGCTGACACAAGCCAGCCCTGCATACTTTAGCTGCAGAACCTGTTCCTCTGGGAACAGAGTTATCCTATCCCTTCCCCCCCTCACAGTGCTGTTATTGTGAGGAGGTCGCACAGAAACCCAGCACAGTTCTTGGCAGCTCCAGGCAGTAACAAAACCGGTGTGAGCACACTGAGCCTGACACCAGCAACACTGGGAGATGTTTAGGAAAAATAAATAGGCAGCCAATTACTCAAGTTGCCAGCAGTGCCCAAGTGCAGAGAGCAGCTTCTGTCCACAAGAAGGAAGCTCTGTCTGGACCGGCTGCATCGCTCCTTAGCTGTGACAGAAGGACTCCTGCACAGCCACCTCTTGCTGCAGCCCTGGCAGAGAAGGGCAGTGCTGGCAGCTGGCTGGCACGCTTCTGCCATCTCCCCTGAGCACCCTCCAGCAGCGTCACTGTGGGCCATCAGCTCTGCACCGAAGTCAGTATTTGCTCTTGCACCATGGCAAACAGTGTTCAGTGCCCCAGCCTTTTGGGTCAGGATACTGCTCACAAGCTGTGGCTTGGCTTCCTCACCAGCCCAGAGGCTGCTTCTCCCTCCTCTCCATTGCTCATGTGCCCTGGGTTGCTCTGCTGATAGGTGTTTTCTTGCACAGTTCCTGGTAGAATTCAGATTCCAAAAACCGCGGGTAGGAGTTATTCTCCATTAAGCTGTAAACTCTCTTCTGTGCAGCACTGAAGCAGGTATGGGTGACTTCATGGATGTTCTGTGCGATCATGTTCTTGGTCTGGAAGTCTATGTTTATCTGAAATACAGGAAGAGGAACATTACTCCTGAGAACAGAATTCAAGTGTAATACACAGTACAACTACTGAAGAGGTGAAAAGGGCAAGACCCCATTATTACAGGGTCAAATTACTGGAGAATTTTCTTTAAGAATATTCTTCTTTTGCACAAAACCAAAACTAATTCAGATATATATTTCCTCAGTTAAAACTGAAATTCTCTCCAACACTGCTTGTGCCATTTTCCAGCTTGGTGAAAAGGCAGTTGTATTCAGACCCAGAAATTAATGGTGAGATTATGTACAGCACAGTTTGACATCTGTGTCATGAGTTCAAAGAAATAACAGCTGTAAGAACTCCTAGAGTAGAGCATTTATGTTTAAGCAGCTTTTCTTTACCTCTTTGGGAGCCTCCTTTTCAATGAAGTCATTGTAGATTTTCTTTGCTTTCGATGTCAGCTTTTGGGGTGATTTTGTTTTCTTGAAGTCCTCGCAGGCCAACCAGAACTCAATGTTCTCTTCACAAAATTCAGACTTCAAAAAAGCTCGGAAAGCAGCAAGTCCATCTAAGGAAAGAAAAGAGTACTCACCATCAGTTAACTATTTCAGGAATCTTGATTTTACCTATTGGCCACATTAGTTTCTACCAGAATATTTTGCTGTTGGTCTATTTTTTTTCAGCGATATCATGGCAATAAAAAAAAAAAAATCCATAATTTATGTTCAGAAGCAAGTTAATGCTTTAACAGCTTAGCAAGTTTCACTTTGAATTTGCCGTTTCCTAGGCAAACACAAAAAATGAAACCATTTCTATGGTTATGTTTCCTCCTGTGATCCTGAGTATACATTAAAAAATCTCTCTAGGTAAGCTCTCCTCTGTTAACCTTTACACTGCAGTAAATATGACTGCTACAGTACTCTGGAATATTCTTTCAATGGAAAGGATGACTCAAGCTCAAAGAGCAAACAGCAGTATTAATTCTTAGTCGTTTTGCTTTGCTAGTGAATACTGCTTCTTGTAGAGCTACAGTAAAACCCCAAGATCACTGAACCTGTGTTTTAGAATCCTTTCCACATTACTAGAAAGCATTTGCTTTGGTTATGCAGTGAGCTCAGGGAATAAATGCCCTTCTACCATTTGGCAAAGCCAAGCTGACAGATATGATTTTAGCTACAGGGGTTTCATAAAAAAGACCCCCAAAACTACGGAGTTATTATTTGTTTTATTATTAGTTTACATTAAATTAAAAAAAAAAAAAAAACAACCCACACACACAAAAAAAAAAAAAAAAAAAAAAAAAAAAAAAAAAAAAAAAACCACCAACACTTCTATATATTTTGGCTTTAAATTGTTAAAAGCATTTAACTTACAAGACCAGAATCAAAGCTCTTTACTCGAGAGGTACAATGCTGACATCGAAGGAAGCAAACTCTTACAGACATATAAACGTCTCCATCCCTTTGCTCCCAAATGTTACTTTTTGAAGAAAAACTTACATTTGTTAGCAAGAAGTTCATCAAAAGCTTCTGACCATAGCTGGGCTTCTTCAGGGGAAGGTCTGCAGAAAGAGAGAGAGCATCAGACTACACTAAGTTTTACTGCTTTTGAATAACATTCGAGTTATTTAAACAGAGTCTATTTCTCATAACTTACCTGAAGTAGTTGCAGTGCTTCCCGGCCTTCTTACATTTCCTTTTGCTAGAATTGGAAGAGTTCTGCAGGAAGTAACTCAGTCTTGTTTTCCAATCTTTAATGCTGGAAGAAAGAAGAGGGAGATGCTCGTTAAAAACGGCAGCTCGCAGAGCTTTAGACAGCAGCTCTTTCCTTGGGGCGGCTCCTGCAGCGAGAGTCGCCCACAGCCCCTGAAGACAAGGAAAACGCTTCCCGTCCCTGCGGGCGGAGGGACTCACATCGTTCTCTTCATCCTGCCCTTGTCGGTCTCCTCCGGCTCGCTGCGGCGGCGGCCGCCCCGCTCCATGCGCCCGCCGTGGCGCACCGCCAGGAACACGGCACTCGGCATCCCGAACCGATCCGAGCCACCCCCCCTCACGCCCGCTCTTATGGCCCCGCGGGGGGGTGGGGCCGAGCCGGGCTGGGCCGGGCTGAGGGCGGCACCGAGCCAGCCACGCCTGCCTGTCTTTCCCAGTGTAGAGAACTTTGTCTCTCCTCCGAGTTATATCTGGTTTTCCTCTTCATTTCGTCTTTGCTTACTCCCCCTTTTCCTGAAAATCTTTCGGCGTGTCACACCGCCAAAGAGCTGGCTGTCCTTTCCATCAGTCAAAAGCATACCCTGCTCTTCTGGAGCTGTTTGTTTTAAGGTTATTCAGATTTTTGAGTGTGGCCAGTACGTGAAAAAGGAAGGACTGAGCCGTATTTCTTTAAAAAATGAAGTAGCTCTAAGTTTGAGCATACGGTGCTTTTGGTGTCGCCCCTCTGCTAGCCCAGGCTGCGGATCCCCTTCCACCCCGTGTCTGCACAGGGTTTAGCTCTGGGCAGCGTTGCCACCTACCAGCGAATTGTGTAAATTACTCTCAGCACTGGACGGTGAAGTTGCAGCGCCTTACTCGAGCACTTGGCTTGTTGAAAAGGCCATGTGGTCCTTCTCAGCAGAGTCCAGCTGGAGGATATCATGTCCAAACAATTTGGATTTAGGAACCATGTGAGTTTCTCTTTACCCTCTCTCTGCTTTTCTGCTCTGCTCTTCAGAAAAAATCTTCCTCTCCACAGTACCTTGAGCCTGTCTTTCCTGCTACAAAAAGCAATGTCCAGAGATACTGACTCCCAAAATGCCAGCTGACTTCAACACAATCACATAGCATAAACGTCTGATCCTTTTAGATAATCATTGTGTCCTTACAACCCCCGCTTGCTGAACAAGCTGCGCAAAAGCATTTTGCTTTAAATGAGATGTCTGGGGAGAGGAATGCCATTTAATTTGTGGCAGCATGAAACAACTTTTCAGTGCTTCTGGTTGTACTTTGCAGTGTATATTGATGATGTGATAGGAAAATAAAGTCCAATTCTATAAATTTTACCAAATCACTTTAAATGAGTTT
Source organism: Zosterops lateralis (assembly GCF_965231275.1). NCBI lineage: Eukaryota > Metazoa > Chordata > Aves > Passeriformes > Zosteropidae > Zosterops > Zosterops lateralis. The sequence continues at coordinate 31,288,739 of NC_139769.1, read as the reverse complement.
TACAACACGTAGCTCTTCGTCCTGTATATGATATGTAAATAAATGGAAATTATTGTGAGGGTGGTTACCATGGGAGAAAGTATGGAAAGAGGCTCTAAGTGTTGTAAATCATCAGTTCCAGAAACTGTGGGATGAAGTTGCCAAAGCAAAGAGCAGTGCAGGCAGTGCCAGGATGATGGATGGATGTGTGCTGACTGCCTGCCAGTGATTCCATTGTCACTGGTGTGGAGAGCCAGTGCCAGGCGAGCTGAGCTGTGAGTCTGCCAGGGCTGTGGCCCAGCCTGTGACACACGGGAACACCACCCGCACGTGTGGACAGGCTTGGAATAAGACAGGGAAACTCAACCTTGGCCTTCCTCACACTGAAGCCTCTGCAAAGGATCAAATGATCTGCAAAGGAAAACAGCATGTCCCCACCTGCCACCCGACTTGCAGATTTCCCTGGTTTGGATGCTGGTTTCGAGTTTCTTTCACCTGATTCTCAAAGCTGAATGGGGGAAAATGTGCCACCTGTTGGGAAGTGGGAAATTTCAGAGTCTAGCAAGCTACAGTAAAGGTTGGTTAAGCAATTATATTTTGGGAGCTTACCCATAGCACACCAGAGATCCTGCAGATGTTTAAAGCCTGACAAAAGGTTTTCTTGTTGGTCCTAGAGGAGGATTGCAGTGGTAGAGCTGGGATATTCCCAGCATCTGCCAAGTTGCAAAGTTGGCAGTAGTCAGCACATGGAAAATCACAGCATGAATCATGTATTTATCTGATACTTTCTATTTCAAACTTTTAATTGCTTCTTTCAGAAACCCATAAAATGGAAGTGCCAGTTAAGGAAGGCAGTTATAACAAGCGTAATATCTTTGAAGAGTGGAAAAAACAGGTAAAAAATTATGCTGAATATGGAATTGTGAGGTTAGATGACCTTATAAAAAATTCTTATTGTAATATTTGGTTTAAAAATATTTAGATTAAAATTGAATTTTGTCGGCTGCATTAGGTACATTTTGGTTTATATATTTATTACACTTTTAAAACATGGATATTGCTGTTTTCTCCAGTAAAACAGACACTTTATAAAATACTTTCTCACTTCACCATGATGTGTTTTCTGGCTGGGAGAATTACCTTTGCTAGGATGTCAGTTACACGTCTGCATAATGAAACATGTTTGTCATTTATGTTCAAAGACCGAGAAAAAGCATCTGACATCTCACAATGTCACCAGTGTGCTGTGCAAGGACCCAGTCAGGGCTGGGACGGAAGGGAAGGGTCTGCTGGGAGGGGGCCAGCCAAGTTCTCCCCTTGAGAACTTCCCCAGATTTTGTGGGCATGAAGTGGCCCTTGGTGGCTGCACTGCCTGCAAGAGTGTTGGGGCTCATGGAGCAGTTTTAAAGTCACCAAATACAAGCATTACTTCATTTTATGAATTTCTGATATTTTAAAGGAAGATGGCAAAGTGGCCTCGGTCGTTAGCTTGCCTCTCTGAATGGGGGTCTGTTTCACACCAGTGGTGCCATACATTGACTGGGCAAAGGAGATTTGGCATCTCATCCTTGTCCAGCTCTGTGTCTTGCAACAGTATATTGAAAATTCCAGGAAAATTAGGAATTAGGATTGTAAAGAAAAGCCCTGGGTTGCAAGTGCAGCACAAGTTCAGGTGTGTTAGTACAGCACAGTGTGGGGTGCTGCTGGAAAATCAATGTCTCCAACGTGTGATTCCTTTCATTGCGAATGGGGCTGAGTGGCTCCAAGCAGTGCCCAGGGCAGCACTGCATATCTGCCTGTGGGTGTGCCGACCTCTGCTCTTTGGAAACAGAAGCTCTTGGTAGCTGAGGACAAACGCAAACATAGTGCTCAAGCTTTTCCTTTACATCCTCCTTGAAGCTTCCATCTATTTCTGTCCCACTAATCTCATTGGCAAGGGGCAAGGCCGAGGGAAAGTGGTGGGAGGAGAGAGCCCAGAGCCCAAACTTTGCTATTGAAATTGGTGACAAATTTGCCATTGCCTGCAGCAAAATCTGATGTCAGCATTTTATGTCACAAGTGCTCACCCTGGAGATCACACTTCATTTTTCAGAGCCTTTCTTGAGAATATTTTGTTCTTTTTCTGCTTTTATAATTCCTATGGGCACCAGGGATGGCTGGATGTACAGGGCACTGTAAGAGAGGCAATAAACATCCCAGGGAGAAGATTAGGATTTTTCCATCTCGTTACATTCTATGTTGCAATAGCTATGCTGATCACTTGAAGTAGCCAGTGAGTTGTTCTCACTGAATGGTACTTAAATCCGTGTCTGCATTCTGTGAAATGCCAACCCTTGTTTTTTTCTTTTACTTGGCTGGTAGGACACAGGAAAAGTGGTGCAGAGTTTATAGCTGAGTTTAATAAAGCCAGGAGGATTGAACTGCTTTTTGCATTGTAATTCAAACTGTGAATGGGAATTATTTGAGGGATGTCTTATTGAACACTCAGCTACAATTAGCTGAAAAATCATATTCAAAAAAAGGAACAAGATGTTGAACCATGTCTTTTTGTTTTGTAATGCAAATTGCAAACAACACAGGTGAACTTTCCTGTATTTTTTATTGTCTTTGAATGTAGAGCTGTACAGTCCTGTGCTGTGCTGTGAGATGATTCATGTAAGCATCAGAACAGGGGATCAGCAAAGCACACCACACCATGACCCTCTGTTCTTATCTCCCTTTCAGGTTGTGTCTTCTCTGAAGTGCAGGGACTGATCAGTGTAGAGGAGCAGAGAGGTCCCCAGCTATGGTGCCAGTGAAGGCTTTGTGCTGTGCATTGCTAAATAACAGCAGCCAAATCCAGGCTGTGTGGTAAGACACTATTTTCTAAATGAATATTGTGGTTATGAATATTAAAATTGCCACTCTTTCTCATTTTTTTAATAAGTGAAGAAGTTAACTCAAACCCTTAGTCTAATACTGAGATTGCTGAAGTCATGTTGTTGCATTGTCTGACTCTGGCCCTGCAGGCTATGCCTGACAGGCTGTTGTACTTCCCCCAGTATTATTTTCCAGTCATAAAGCTCAAAACGTGCGAATCACCAGAAGCCATTTCTGGATCTAAATTTAGCACTACTATGGATTAACACAACCTGGACCAATTATAATGCTCAATCTTTCCCAAATAAAAATAAAATATATCTCATTACAAATGGATCTTGTTCCACTTAGCAGCAAAACCCTCTGATATAAACTAGACAGAGTTCTCTGAGAACTTTTCAGTCCTAGCCCTCAGTCACCTTGTTTTGCATAAACACTGACATTAGTTTATAAAAGTTCTAAAAATAGAGCTGAAATTTGTCAACTGGACCAGCTGGGACTGTGTGTCTACATACAGGGTTGCTGTTGTGTAGATGTGTATGTCTTCGTCTTAGTGGTGCTGCGAAAAGAATATGAATTTAGGCACTGAGCCTAAATTGTGATTCCCCCTCTGCTCCTGGACATTTGGAAATGTAAGTTTTGAAGGAGATATTGGACAGCAGCAGGCAGGAACTGGAACAGCAGGTTCCCTCGGAAGCAGGGATGGTGTCCTGCTCGTGTCAGATCTGCTTTATCCCTTCTGCAAAAAAAGCTGAAAGGAAACCTGTTAATATAGTCTGCATTCTAAAGGACAGGACATTCTCAAATTCCTTATGCCCTTTGTCAATACAGAAACCAAACAGCTTAGCAAGAAGCAGGGTATTTTTAACAATGAAGTTTTCTTAGCAGATACAACCTGTTATACCATCTCAGGTGAAGAGAGATGATTAATCTTGTTTGTGGTTAGCCAGGTGATGCAGAACTCTGGCTCCATGTCCTGTTCCATTTGCAGCCTATTTTACCCCCCCTCTTCCCAAAGGCTGTATTTGTTAACCTGGGTGTGCAGAGGGACATTAAACAATCAGATATGTTTGTTAAATCTGGATGTGGGCACCATCTTGATCATATTATCTGCATGTAGCACAGTCAGTACACAGTCCTTCTGATGACTCTTTAATCCATGCTAATGAAAGTCTCTGCAAATACCTGAATAGTGTTAGTCAGACATTGATTCAGAAAGTCTCTGTGGCTTGGAGAATCACTCCCTTTTACAACTCCCATGGGTAGACACTGTCAGGACTACAACAGCAAGAAAGCTAGAGATCAGAGTATAGGAGTATAACCATTTGTGCACCACCTTAAAAGTTCAAATTAAAATAAGCATTGAAAATAAAAAGTAAAAACAAGTATTTGTTTTGATATGAGGTAAAATTTCTTTCTTATTTTGCAACAGGCAAAAAGTTTAAAAAGCCCATTTCTTGGGGCACCCTGATCTTCATGCTGGGTAGAAGTAGCAGAGGTTTAATTACACTTTTTTAGTAGAAAACAAAAAAGGTAGCAAAAAACCAAATTTGTCAGGGATTTTTTTTTCATTTTTTAAAAATTATTTTAAGATGATATTTTCTTTTTATCACTTTCAGTGTTGCAGCTTAGGCTTTTTGGTGAAGAGTAGAAAGGTAATGAATGTCTTTGAGATGTGATAAAGGCTGCATGGTAATGGAAAGAAGAGGAAGCACCTTCTGAGCAAATCTGCTTATCAAAGTCAGGAGACATCTCAGAGAGGATGGCCTTACACCCTTTCTAGTCATCATACTGACAAAAATTACTTCAAAATTTGTAGGTTAAACTCTCTGGAGTTAGAAAAGTCTGGAATGAGGGTTCCCTGTACAAGGTTATTAATCCCACAGTGGCACCCTGGACTACTCCCAGAGTGAAGGCTGGGAGAGAAAGAAAGGGCAGGGTGAAATGTGTTCTCATCAAAGTGTGGAAATTCCTTTCTGACTGTTTGAAGAGTACACTAGGGAGGTCAGACCAGGGTGTCATTGGGGCGGTCTGGAAGACAGACATAGCCAAGTACCTTGACAGATTAGTCATTCTCTTAATGACAAATGTTGCAAAATAATGTCCCAATCCTCCAAGCACTGTAGGCAGGTACATGGTTCCCCTAGAACACTTTTTTTATTAGTTCAGCATTCAATCAGGCCTTCAGAGCAGAGAAAATCATAAGTGACTTTAGGCGAATCATTCCATATGGAAAATACAGGTCCAAACCTACAAAAATGTGTGGAGAGAATGATAACGTTATTCTTGTGTCTGAATGAATATTAGGTAAAATTCCACAGAAATTAGTAAAGCTCTCCTTGCTGATATTGCAGTGCTAGATGCAGTCAGAACACTTATTGTCAGAGCAAACAACAGTGACAGGTAATTTTGCATCAAAGAAACATTTTCTGGGCTGCTCACAGTGCTAGGAAGTGTCAGTGCAGGACTGCAAACTACTGCGGGTTCCACTCAGAATTTTGAGAGGCTGAAAATAATTCATTGACTGTTCTGGCAAACTCCTTTTTAAAGGGACTGTAGTCAGTGCCACATTGTGCCACAGCCTCCAGTTAGGATCTGTGATGAGATCTCCACATTAGGCACTTGGTATTTCTCAAGGATGCTCTTTGAGGAATTGCTTGATGCATCATTGAGAAATGAGAGCAAGAAACCTGAACTAACAAAAGAATCAACAAAAATTTACCATTTCTTTACTGGCTATGACTATTAAAATGTACCAAATCGATAATTTAAAGGAAAAAAAAGAAAAATTGCCAGTTGTTAAAGGATGGGGCAGATTAATTGGAGGTGAGAGGAGAGTTGAGAGGAGAGTTGAACATGTCCATTCAGCACTTCTCTCCTGGCAGTGCTCTGTGATGTTGATTGTGATTTCACCTGCTCCTTCCAGGAAGCGTCTCTTAACTCTTTTAAAAATGAAACCAACTGTGTGGTAGTTTGTAAACACACCCTTCAAAACAGGATCCTTCAGTACTTTTTCTGATGTGTGTTGCTCTGACGAGTGACACGTGAGCTGCAGTTCAAGCTCTGGAACAGTGAACTTATTTCACATTTAACATTAAAATGGTGTTTAGTTGCTATGGGTTTTATTATTTTTAAATCAAGTTGTTTACCTAATGTCTTTGTTTTAAGTAAGTTTGTTTTTCTGGTAGTTTTCCAACAGAAACAGTTATTTGAAGACTGGGACGAAATTCCTGGCAAGTTTATAACTGAGAAAGAAAGCGGCGGACAAGAGGGCTTACATCAGCTCTCTGGGATATATGAGAACATATTAGGAATTATAGGATGCATAGGTAAATTGCAAAGGGTAATGAAAAAAAAGAGCAAAAATTATCTGGAGGAAATTACTTTCTGCTGTGTCGTGTACCAATATCCACTGAATAACTAATACCCACTGTATTGATTATGTTCTGCTTGCTTTGCCTACAGGAGAAGTGAAGACAATTTTTTCCGTGTATTATGGAATTATTCCTTATTTGCATGTGTATTTTCTTTATTTCAGACAACTACTCCAATCCATGCACAGTGAGCAGCGAAGAGATTTGGAACTGGACACAGATTAAACACGGGGAAAGCTTCTTGAATGTAGAGGTTATTTTTTCATCGACAGTTTCTCTGCAAGTAAATGGAGAGTAAAGAAGGATGTGGTGAGGTTCTCTGCTGTGCTTTTGGGTCTGCAGCAGGTGTTACATAACTGCCTTGTGTGCATCATACATGCGTAGTACTTTGAATAATATTTACTAAGTCTTCTGTCTGCCAGTATTATTTAATTCGCTTCTATTAAAACAAATTGAAACAAGAGATTGTTACAACTCAAAATGCACTCAAAATGAGCTATTTTTCTTTGCCAGTTTTATTTACATTTATAACGCCTTACCAGCCAGCTCATTTTCTTCTTTGGTATTAAGTATAGCTGAGAAATCAACAGATCTCTATTACACTACATCCCCCTTTTTTTCCCCTCCCACATGGGAGGAAATCTAGCAAAACTGGGTTTTTCTTGTCTGTCTGCTTTCTTTTTAATTTTCTGAGTGAAGAATCAACATATATTTATAATGTTATTACAGTGAATTCTTTCTGAACTGGGGAAAATGGATCAGGAAAGAATAGGTAGAGGCAGACCTGCAACATGTCTGCTGTAGTTTGGACTGGCTGTCTTGTCAATGGAGCTGGGTTACCATGATGGCTGTAGTGATGAAAAGTGGTGTTTCTCAGCTGCAGCACACATGGTGGTGTGGCTTTCTAGCAGGATCTGACCTGGCCAGCTGGCACCTCTGGCAAAATGACTGTTATGGCTGGACCTTCTCTGAGCAGAGCAGCCCTCAGAAGCGGGCAGGTTGTTCCTTGCTGTCCATGAACCTTCACTTTCCCTGGCATGACCAAAAATCTACATTGCAAATGTGTACTCAAGGACAGTTGTGGCAGAAAGGGAAGAGGTTGTACGGAGGGGTGAGAAAGTAGCATTTGCTGCCATAGGTCTGTGCTGCCCACTGTTTACCTGCTCCTGCAGCCGGCCCAGGAGCACCTTTTGTGTGGAACAGGCCAGTGCCAACGTCCCACACAGCTGGGCTGAGTCCCAGCAGCCCTGGCTCCAGCCCTCTCTTGGTCAAAGCTGGCTGTCAGCCTGCAAGGGCTGTGTCACTGTCCGAGGGCAGAGCTGGGCAGTGCCGGCCCTGCGAGGTTGGGAGCTCACTTGGGATGCTGTCGCCTTCCCAGGCAGGTGTGCAGTCACTGCTTCTCTTCTGTAGAGAAATCCATCTCTGGCTTCTTTCTTCCTGTTTATGAACCCCCTGGGCCCAGCAACAGCTTTGAAGTGGTGCTAGCAGCTGGAAAGTGCCTTCTGAATAGCGGGGCTAAATGTTTCTCTCTCTGTATTTTTATTTTTATTATTTTACTTTTCATGTTTCCTCTCTACTCTGAGGACTGTGTGTTCCGTGCTGCTCTGATTGTAATTCTTTTTTTCTTTTTTTCAAACCTTCAATGAAATAGCAATAGTGTCCCAATGTATTAAGCTTTTAAAAGCAGCCAGTTATTCGCATTCACAATTGCTCAAGTTTAAGGGCATATTTATTTATAAATATTTACCTAAAGGGTAATGAGACAAGAAACCAAGAATGTTTTCCCCTGTCCCCTGTACTGACCTGGTCATGTGGTACCATTTAGCAGATTTACACCAATTTCTCATCTCTGTGAGCTCTCCTCACAGAGGTAAGAAAGCTGCCAATGAACAGCTCCATGATTTCCCTTCAGCCTTTAAATATACTGGGCAAAATTGAAAGGTATGAAGCATCCTGAAAATTTCTGGGTGCCTATATTGTTTATTCTAACCTGTGCCATAGGTTTATGCTCACCTACTTTGTTCTGCATAAGCTGCACATAGCTGAAAGTGTGATCTGAGGACTGGATCAGTAAGATTAAATAGTAATTGAGGTTTAAGTGCATTAACAAATTATATGCTGTTTGGCAAGAGTATAAAAAGTAGATAATGTAAATGCCAGCAGACATTCTTTTTGCAAAAATAATGAACTTTAAAAATGTTGTGCTTTACAGACTATGAGTTAAAATAGCCCTGTCTGGAATGTAGCCTCTCCTGGAGTACATAAAGGAGAGTTGATTTAGAATTTTTTTTTTTTTTTCAGAAATCTAAAAGAAATTGTTATCTGCAAAGCATCATGTTATTTGTGCAGCAACAGAGGACTGATAGATTTTGCAATCTCAGAAATGTCTGTATTTGCCTGTATTTTGCCCTGCTGTTTGTCACCCCCTTCCTAGAGGCTAGTTTTAAACTCACTATGAGCAATGCAGAAGAAACTGCATTGTACTAAATCATGCAGCTGCCTTGACCTGCATCACCTTTTGGAGAAGTAGTGGTCATTTTCTGTCTTTTGTCTCATGTCTTTGTCATTAATTAGAAAGGGTTTACATGCTCAGGGACTTCTTTTCCTTAGGCTGCATGGAACCTTTGGATGTTTTCAGCCAGCAATGTAACTACCTGGAACTTCCTGCTTAATCCACTTGAGGGTTTTAAATAGGTATTTTTTAAGCAAATTTTTCACAAAGCAAAGTGAAATGTGTTTGAAATTATCCTCATTTACAGCCAAGTTTGATTTGAACTGGAATGTTCTCAGAGGGTGATAACAGCATTTTGTGCTCTTTGGAATTTAGGGTAGTTTTAAGGAGAGGGAGATTGAGAGCATTGATGATTCTTTTTCTGTAACCATTTTGAGGTGAAACCTCTCTAGGTAGAGATATCCATTTGTGTTGTTTACAGTCATTAACAGACTGGGTTTTCATCAGCTTCTCGATAAATTGAGCTTCTTTTCTGCTAGCTTCTTTGTTACTCCCATGCTATTTTCAGGCCTGTGCAAGGCACTCTCCATTTTCTAGACATGTATTTTGTGAACTTTTGCTCCTGTTGTCTTTTTTCATTTTTCTTAACCAGATTTTAGTCAGTAGTTAAATGTGGATATGCTCAAAAAATGTTGTGAATGCTCAAGATGCAAGACAAAAACCTTACCAGGTAATTAGTGTTTGACACTTAAATTGCTGCCCTTTTTGGAATATCATGTTCAGAGCCGCTAGAAAAATGTGGTGGTGGTAAATCTTCCATGTTTTTTGTTATTTCATAGTTCCTTAGTTCTGTCTGGGAGCAGGCTGGGATGTTCATGGGCAATAGGTCTGTAAATGGGTACTAAAGGAAATTTGTTTTGATTTATCTAACATGATCAAGGAGACAGTGCAAAGAAGGGAAATCACAATGACCAAAGCGGTGAAACTACAATTAAGGGATCACTTGATACAAGCAGTAAGAGACCAGTTAGAGTAGAAGCAAACCTGTTGTCCTGGGTTGACAGTGCCTCCTATCCCATATCGTGGACTACCTTGTTATGTCTAACAGCTGTCCCTGTTTTCCTGTTGGCTGGGCGGGCACTCTCTCTGCTCTCTGCTCGCTGGTTTTCAGGCTGCTGGCTTCGCTCTTTGCTTTGCTGCTTGCTCTCTTGTTTTTTTTGGTTTTTTTTCTCTTTCTGCTGCCTCTGTTTGTTTTTTTTTTTCCTGTCCCTCTTTTCCCTTCCCCCCCTTTAAGATTTTGGACCGGCACCGGACCTGACCTGAGAAGTCCGAGGATCTCCGGAGCCCGCGGAAGAAGCTCTGTGCCCTCCCCCTCACAGTAACCTGAGCCGGGTAACCTTGTAACCTTGTGTCGGGTTTGTCATTTGTCAATAAACCGATTTTTTCCACTTTGTTTGAGAAATTCCTTCCCAAACCCAGGGCTGGGGGAGAGGTGGTTGTAGAGAGCCTGACTAAAGAATGGCTGCATTCCAAAGGACATATACTATGCGGCTAGTAAAAGTTTAAAAGGTCAAAATGTCATTGAGGCAGATCTGGTTTAGTTAACAAAATGCAGAAGCTTCCTGAGGAATGAAGAGTAAGCCATAAAGATAAAGATAACACTAACAGTGGGATTAAGACTTAGCAACGTGTGCGTCATTGGCTGAGAGCCAATAAGGAGTTATACTTTTGCCATATGTATGAGCTAGTTATGAAGTGTATAAAAGTGTAAGACAAATTGTAATAAGACGAGATATGCTGACCATGAAAGCATGAGGCATGTCTACCACGGCTCAATAAATCCCTTACAATTGGCGCCCGAATAGCCAATTCCCCTTTCCCTCTTAAAAGAGCTGTGATGGGTTCGGGTCACTAAGACGGCGGATCTCGGCGCTGCGCCTTGCTTCATCGGAAGAAGTCGTCAGGCCACTCCGCCCAGAGGGGTACATCGGTGCACTCTGCCGATACGCGCTGCCGAAGCCTGAAGGTTGCAACGGTACCGGTTAAGCATGGACAGGCAAGCGGCGTATGAACTTTTTACTACTTTTCTTAGGAAGCGGGATATCAAGGGTGTAGATTTGGATAAAGATCTGCCAGCGCTTTTGGCGCATGCGCTCTCGTATGGGTTCTTTTCAGACCCTCATAGTGTTCATGAGTTAGCTGAGTGGCGCAGATACGGAGATCGTTTGTGGGATTTAGTGTTAGATGATGATAAGCCAGCAAAAAAGATGAGTAAATTTTGGAAAGTAGTGCAGAATGCGTTACTTATGGTTCAGGCGGAAAAACGAGCGGCGGAAAGCGCTCGGTTAGCGCAGGCGCGAAACCGGGACTACGATCCTTCCGCACCTAATCCCCCTATGTTCGCGTCGGTAGAAATCCCAGAGCGCCCCCCGCCAGCTCCCCCTTTTCCTGCCGCTCCCCCGCCAGCTCCCCCTTTTCCTGATAATCCTGCCGCTTCTCCGTCAGCCCCCCCCTTTCCTCATAGTCCTGTCGCTCCCGCGCCGGTCCCACCGTCAGCCTTGTCCGGCTTGCCGCCGGTACTCCCATCTGCCGTTCCGGTTCCGCTCGGACCACCCCCCCCTCCCAGTAATGCCACGGAGCCGTTCCCCGGTGCCCTGTCGGATATCGCGGAGGCTATGGCAAAAAAGAGAAGGGAGGCATGGGCAGCGTTGGCTAAGCAAGGCATTAATGACGGCGACTTAGATCTGGCAGCGGCGGCCCAGGAGCAAGTTCCGGCAATGTCGCTGGCATTCCCTGTTATTTTTCACCAGCGTCAAGGGGCGCCCCCGAGAGCGGACGTGACACAGTTAGATTGGAAACTGCTAGCACAGCTCCGTGCCACTGTAGCTCAGTTTGGGGTCACCAGCGAGCCCGCAAAACAGATGTTAGATTATCTTTTTAACTCCACAGTCTTGTTGCCCGGAGATATTAAAGGCATAGCTCGTTTAATATATACCCCCCACCAGAAAATACTTTTCGAGGCGCGCTGGAAAGAGGAAGCAGCCGCTTCTGTGGCTTTGCCGCGCCCTGCGGGAGATCCTCTTCAGGGAATTACATTAGATGAGCTCATGGGCGATGGTAACCACATTCCTTTAGAACAGCAGGCTGCGTTAGGACCGGAAAAGCTTAGAGAGGCTATGACGGTTGCAAAAAGAGCCATGGATAAAGTTCGGGATCCGGGAGGTCTCCCCATCTATATGGGAATTAAACAAGGTCGTGAGGAACCTCTTGGTGCATTTGTAGATAAGATTATGACTGCTTTATCCAAAGCAGGCGTTGCTGATCACATGCGTGATGCAATCCTGAAACAATGTGTTATTCAGAACGGAAATTCATCCACCCGGTCTCTTATCTCGACTGCACCAGGAGATTGGTCGGTTCGTGACTTGTTAGACAAGGCTGCAGCACTCCCGGCTGGCAGTCAAGTTTTTATGATACAGGCATTAGAAAAAATACGGGAAAGGATAAGTGAAGGTCTGAATAATCAGGCACAGACTCAGCAACAGGTATTAGCTGCCCTTGCACCCCTTCAGGCCCCGGCAGTGCAGCGCCGTCCAGCTCCCACAGGAGCTCGGATGAAGTATTTTCGATGTGGACGTACCGAACACATACGTCGTGAGTGCACCGCAACACAAGGCGACAATGGACTGGTATCTTCTTAACTCTTCAGAACTTGCGGAAGCCCTGCTTAATGCCCCTAGCCACATCACCTCAGCACCGCTGGCCCCGAAGCATTTGCAATAGTTAGGACAATGGCAGTGGATTGTTAAACCCCTTCAGGAGAATAAGCCTATCCCGAATGCGCTTAATGTTTTCACTGACGATCACGAAAAGCAGCTGTCACATGGAAAATCAAAGAACAGTGGCATCATCACATTATTCAGGCCACTCCACAAGACAACCTGCAAACCTTGGAATTAGTGGCGGTCATTTGAGCCTTTCAAACTTTTGCACAGCCCGTAAATGTTATCTCAGATTCAATGTATACTGTTGGAGTTGCGTCAAAAATAGAAGATGCGAGCATCAAGGAAGTCAACAACCCACGGCTAGGAAAACTCTTCATGCAGCTACAGAGAACACTACAGAATCGACAGCACCCATACTCCATACTACACATCCGAAGCCATAAACTGGAAGAAGGTTTAAGAGAAGGCAATGCCAGGGCAGATAAACTAGTAGCAATACAACAACCAGCTCCTCTCCCGCGCACGACGGCAGCACGAGAAAGTCACAGCATTTTTCATCAGAATGCCAAAGGACTTGCTCACGAGTTTAAAATTTCACTTAACGAAGCTCGAGCAATAGTAAAAGCATGTCCCACTTGTAGTTTCCACAATGGAGGCCAAGGAATTGGCCTAGGAGTCAACCCCAGAGGTTTGGAGTCTAATCAATTATGGCAGATGGATGTAACTCATTTTGCAGCATTTGGGAAACTGAAGTATATTCATGTTACAATTGATACCTATAGTCATTACATTTGGGCAACCGCACAGGCAGGAGAACAAGCAAAGCACGTTGAGAGACACCTGCACAGCTGTATTGCAGTTATGGGTGTTCCTAAGGAAATCAAAACAGACAATGGGCCTGCCTATGCCAGTCAGAGATTTGCAAAATTAGTTAGTTTTTGGAACATTAAACATGTTAGGGGAATCCCTAATGTCCCTACAGGTCAGGCAGTAGTAGAACGAGCCAATGGCACCCTGAAGCGGTATTTAAAAAAATATACCGATCTACACATTCCAGCAGAAAGATTGCTTAAGGCTTTGTTTGTATTAAATCATCTTTGCCTGTTTGCTGACAGGGATGTGCCCCCTGTCATGATGCATTTTCAGAAGGACCCCGCACCCGTCCCTCCTGTATATGTTACCTATAGAGACCCTAAAACTGGTGTGTGGCAAAGCCCTGCTCAGGTTCTTTACTGGGGAAGAGGTTATGTATGTGTTTCCACCCCTACAGGCTCTCAATGGATTCCTGCTAGATGGACACGTCCTACAAATCCACAACAGCAGTCCGGAGGAAAGAAAGCGTCACAGGCTTCAGACAACACTTGCACCATTGCTGCTAACAATACAGAAGCAGTTTGGGATTTCCTTCCACATCGAATCTGAGGAGGACGTGCAGCTCCACGTCATTCCTCTGTTGCAGGAATTGCGCGTTCGGCATATCCTACCCGTGTGGTGTTTTGTCTGTTGTGGGGACTACCATTTTGCTTGGGTTAAATTAAAATGTGGGAGTTCCAGTCATGTGGCAAGTTGAACCCCGTAATTGGGATTTTACTTGTCGTCATTTTAAGCAGCAGCGACGCCACCACAAATAAAATCCCTTCGATAGCTAAACAATTCCCTAAGCAAAACATGTGGGTTACCCTAGCAAAGTCTTTAAACCGCACAGATTTTTGTGTATCACTTGCTAGGCCGGAATCTCCATTTCATACCTGTTTAATTGGAGTTCCCTTGGGTGACAATGAAACATCAGTTCTAGACCCCCGCTCGAGACCTTGGCAGTGCAAAAATTACAACTCCTCTAACCATAATAGAACAGGAATATTATATTGCTTAGAGAATTATGATAGCTGGGATGATAGACACCCCATAGGCGGAGCCCCTAATGAGCTTGAAATTCTGGGAACCTTAAACGCGACAGCTTGTTTGTTTGTGAATAGCTCATTGTTTAAATGTAATGAAGGCTCCAACTTGCAGTGTAATTTGACACTTACCACTGATGTGTCCCCTAATGAGAAATTTTGGAAAAACAGCAGTAATTGGTGTAGAAACCTAGCCTGGGATAAGACACATCCTGCCCCGGGGACCACCTTCCCTAGAAAACTGCCCCCGGGCATATTTTTGCTTTGTGGCGATCGTGCCTTTTCTGGTATACCGCAGAAACCTATAGGAGGACCCTGTACGTTTGGGAAATTGGTGATTGCTCTCCCTTCTAAAGAAATGCTAAAAGCTGTACGCTCGAATATTACACAGGTCACAGTCCGTCGGAGAAGAGCGGTCGTCGACTCCTCCTGTAATGATAACGTTAACCTTTTTAACAGGGGAGAGCAGATAGCAGCCTCGCTCTTTCTTCCACATCTGGCTGTAGGACATGCTCTTTTTGAATTAGAAAAAATGCAATGCTGGATTGCTAAGCAGGCTAATACTACCTCGGAAATTTTGTCTGCACTAGCCAGTGATGTAGACGGTATTAGACACGCAACTTTGGAGAACAGAGCAGCTATAGACTTCCTTCTTCTATCCCATGGCCATGGGTGTGAAGATTTTGAAGGAATGTGTTGTATGAACTTAAATAATAGCTCTGAGTCCATCCATGCCAAGATAAAACAATTGCAGCAGCACACTGCACTGTTACGCAGGGATGATACATTCTTTGGACTTAATCTTGGGGACTGGGGACTTACAGGATGGCTTAAGGGTTTGGTTCAATTTATACTTGTAGGAATAGTTATTCTGTTTATGTTATTGTTACTTTTGCCTTGTATTTTGCAATGCTTGCAGCGCATGTTAATGTCAGCATTTACATCAAAAAATGTTGCCTTACTTGCTGTAAAAGAAAACGGGGGAGATGTAGAGAGCCTGACTAAAGAATGGCTGCATTCCAAAGGACATATACTATGCGGCTAGTAAAAGTTTAAAAGGTCAAAATGTCATTGAGGCAGATCTGGTTTAGTTAACAAAATGCAGAAGCTTCCTGAGGAATGAAGAGTAAGCCATAAAGATAAAGATAACACTAACAGTGGGATTAAGACTTAGCAACGTGTGCGTCATTGGCTGAGAGCCAATAAGGAGTTATACTTTTGCCATATGTATGAGCTAGTTATGAAGTGTATAAAAGTGTAAGACAAATTGTAATAAGACGAGATATGCTGACCATGAAAGCATGAGGCATGTCTACCACGGCTCAATAAATCCCTTACAGGTGGTAGAGGTTTTGTTATTAGGGGATTCCTTTGGAGGTTCTTACCTAATTCATCCTAAACCAGGACACCTGTCTTCAACCAGCAGGTAGTGACCACCTGGAACTTGCTTCTACGGGAGGCTGTGGTGATGGGCCAATCACTGGGTTCAAGTAAATTTGTGGACAACAGATCCAGAAAAAGATGATAAAAGGATGGGGATGCTCTAAAATCCTTATTGTAATAGCGGTGAATGCAGAACCACTGTGAGGGGAACAGAGCAAGAAAACAGTTGGATTTTTGTGCTTTCCCTACCTGCTTACTTCACCACCACTGGAAATTGATTGCAGGGCTAGAGAAGGCAGTGCTCTGCCCCGTTGTGGCATTTCTTGTGCCTTTTATAAGTTTTATTTATTGCTCAGACCACCACAATATTAGCACTTAAAGCACTTCCCCCTGAAAACTCTACAAGTAAGGACCTTGTATGTGTGCAAGATTTTGCTAGGCTCAGACCCTATACTTTATTTGGTTAACTAGGACCACGAACATTCACACAGCTGAACAAATAATCACATCCAGTTAGTCCTGGCAGCTGAGCCAAGAGAGGTTTCAAGTGCCAAGGACTTAGAACATCTCTTTCTAATTTTACCCTGGCTCAATGTATGTTTAGAAGATGAGGTATAGATAAAATCAGATAAGCAAAATTATTTAGTATCCTGTCACTTGTAAAATGTTTATCAGTTAAAAATAAAAGAGGTGAGAAAAAATAAGTTAATCTTTTACAAGAAACAAAAACACATCTAATGGCTGGGTTAAGAGCCTGTGTTTAATAAGCAGCAGGGGATGATTGCAAACAGTCCACAGTGGCTGCTGACAGACATCCTGTTTTTGGCAGCTTGTGCACAGCTCATCAGGAGAAGCTACCTGCAGAGGTAGCAAATCTCCATGGTTGTCTTAGTTGGAGCCAATTAGCTGAAAGATAGGTAGAAAAACATGAATGACTCAGCTGGCTATTGCAGCTGTTTGAAGGTGTTCCAGCTGATTGGTTTTCTGGTAGGAAAAGCTGGTTCTTTCAAAGGATAACATCTCACTACGATATAAGAATGTCTTTTGTGCTCTGCCCAGACTATTTCCCAACTTTGCCAGGCTCTCTGGTAGTCACCAGGCAGGTGGTACAGAGGTGAGCTTTTCCCATCTTCCTCTGCTGGATTTGCAGTGGCTCCTGGCTGGTCTTGCAGCCATGTCAGATGACTCTGTTGGCTGTCCAAGTCTACCATTGTAGATGATAATTTTTCATATGTTTGAAATATTTTGCAAGCTGCATAGAAAATCTTTGAGGCAGCTGCATTCATATACAAAGAGCCTGGAGGCAGCAGAAGCCCTTGGAGAAAATACAGCAGATGCTTTTTTTCTCCTGCAAGAAAAATGTTAGTAGGTTCTTGTTTATTGATTTGGACACCAAGAGGGATTTTCAGTATTTTTCTGAAATATTGCCAACTGACATTGGATTCTTCCTGCCCTTAGCAGTGCACTAATACCTAATGGCATATGCTAAGCTTCTCCCTTATTTTGTTTATGAAACAGGGCTTGTGGCACAGAGGGAAGCTGAGGAAGGTGCCTATGCAAAAAAATATATTAGTGGGTTTCATAGCTTATGGCATACATCAAATCTAATGGTTCATGCTACTTGTGGGGAGATGGGCAAAAAAGAGAAAAGAAAAAGCCTAAGCAGCCGTTTGAGAAGAGGAAAAAGCATTGCCATGGCACCTCAGGGGGGGAGGAGGTGATGTTCCAAGGGCAAACAGAGATCTGCCAGGAAGGCACCTTGCAACACCAGGTGGCTGTATCTCCCCTTTGCTGAGTCTGTTTATCTCTTTCAATACGTACTTCATTTTTTATAAAACATTTCTTTTAAAAAATCACGGGATCATGCCTAAAGGCACGTCATAAGTTTGGATGATTTTGAGAGTTTTCTCAACCTAAAATATCGCTTTAGCTCAGTTTTTTCCTGCTTTTACAACCATGAGTATTCCTGGAATGACAAGGCAAGAACAACCAACCATGTGTTCCTCTTCACTGAGAAACAGTTCCTTATTTCAGTTATAATATTTGTAAATTTTTTGGCTCAGAAGTGTACAGGCTGTCCATCATAGAGATTTATTTCGTGCTTGTTAATTTATTTCTTTGTGGATGTCAAAGCTTTGCAATGTATGAGGCAATGAAAAGGTTGAGCTCAGCAAGTCATATTCCAGGGAAAAGACTGGAAGAAATGCCAGCCATGGACTTGCCCTTCCTGGAAGGCAAGACAAGATTTTACCTCCAGGAGAAATAGAGAAGTTATTTGTGTTTGTTTATCACAGAGTAGGAAGTAATTTATCCTGAGGATGGGAAGTCTGGATTAACCTTTGTCTTTTTCATATGAAAACCACTGTATTAATAAGGAAGGGAGGAAGGAAGAAGAAAAATGAGGCAATTGCTTGACAATTAATTCTTGGAAAAGAGGAAAAATATGTTTACAGAACCATGTTTATATTATAGGATGGAACAACCATTAGTGACTTTAAACATGAGCCATTTCTCCCTCTATAACTCCCAGATGTTCCTTCTGGAAGAGGCCAGCTGTCTCTCAGCCTTACTCCCTGTGCACCTGAAAAAGGAATGTGGAGGGCTGGGCTTTCACCTGACAGCTAAATGCACCAAATGGTGATTTGCTTCTGCAGGGGGTGGTCTTGCTGCTCTGGGTCTGACCCTCATGTAGCCTCTGGGTGTGATCCAGCTGGCTACTTCAGTGCCAAACTGGTGCTCGTCCCTTTCCCCGTCACTGGATCTGACCTGAGAGGAATAATGGGAAGAGGGTTCAGGACAAAGCTCCTGTCAGTGCATCTTTATGTCCTGCACTGCCTTTGCTGGATGACATTATACCCTAAGAAATGTGGAGATTACTCCTGTGCAAATTCCTTGCCTGGAGTTTTGGACACCTACAAATGATATTCTGAGGGGCAGACATTTAGAAAGAAAAATAGGTATTTTGTTGATCAAGGGACTTCTCCTTTTTGGTGATAATCAATGCAATAATAATGAAGCCAGTTTTCAGAAGTGTGTGTTGCAACAATGAAAAACAGTGCTGGGTTGAAAGATTGGAAGTGGTCCCATGGCACAATGTTTAGTCTGCATCTAGAACCATGACTTTTTCCCTTGTTTTCCTCAGGACTCTGTAATTATTAAAAGAAAAAAATGTTCAACACAGCAGCTAGATTAAGGAAAACATTTCAAAAACTTCCCTGTCCTGTGAAACATTTCCTTTTAACCCTTAACTGATGGACACTGGAGAAGCCAGTTATTATTTCTTTCCTTTACAAGCAGAAAGCACTTAGCTTTTCCATACTTCTGATCAGCAGATTTCACCATGGATACAGATGACATCAAATACTCTTTTTCCTTCTCATTATGTGCACCATTAAAATACACTTGGCAGAGTTCAGAGAACTTGCAAGATGGCCAGGTTTTAACCTTCAAATAAAAAAATGCCTGTGCTTCTGATTTATTTTTCCTATTTATTGACTTATTTTTCTTTTTTTTTCCCAAGAAAGCAAACTAGCTCTTGGGAATAAAGCGACACGTGTGAAGTGCTATGACAGGAATCCCAATGCAGTGCAGCCTATACAGATGTTCCAAGAGCAATTGTCAGCCTCAGCTGGGGCTGAGCAGAGGGCTCAGCACAGACAGGTGACAGCACTGCTTAGATGGATCCTGGCTGGCCAGCAAAGCTGCCAGCAAAGCTTCCAGAGCCGGGGGTGGTGGTGGTACCTCGGTTGCATTCTATTGAGAGATGGAGCTGGGGACAGGGGCTGTAAATATTATTGAAGGACTTGGCATGGCCCAAAGGTTTGGCTAACAGGGTCCAATAAGAAAGGAATGTTTTTGTGTGTGTGTTATATGGGCTAAGTACTGCAGACAGGATTGCAGGTACATTTGAGAAAGCAGGGGCTTCAACAGCACATCCCATCTCTGGTCCGGGGTTTGAGCTTGTCATGGGTCCTGCTGTGGTCAGGCTGCAGTGTCAGTGGCTTAGTTTTAGTGCTGGTTTATTATAATGTTCATTATACACAGGGCACAGTGAGTTGTATCTGGGGTGCTTGTTAAAAATAAAAGCAATCTGCTTGTGCAGTGAAGATTACAGTTCTGAACTTCTCACATTCCTGCAGTCCCTGGGAAGGAACAGGAGAGGCCCAAGTTCCAAGGAGCATGAACATCTTACATTTTTAGAAGGTACTTTGGAGAACATTAGTATTATTTTGATCTCATGAATTCCAAAATCAAGAGGAGATAAGGAGTCTCACTGCAAGAAGATGCAAAAATAATCCAATTGCATATTTTAAAAGTGGAAAACAAACTTCCCAGTATGTTATTTTAAGACTCTTAAGGCTGCTTGAATTAAATGTTCCTATCTCTTGCAGTGCAGTATCTAAAGAGTCGATCACAGGTAGACTTAAAATAGCAGAGAAAGGAAAGCTGCCAGAGCTCCTTTTCCAGCAAAGTTCCTTCTTGCAAGTTTGCTGGGAACAAAGCAAGAAATAATAACAAGGGTGTTGTTTTAAATCCATTTCTCCAAATATATTCTAACAATGACCTGGAAAATATTCCTTCTCTAACCAGTGCTTATGATTCTCAAGGCTCACTCTAACAATATGAGAATTGCTACAACAGGAATAAGGTCGACTCCTTGTCTGGGTTTTTTTTTAAACTAGAAATTCATTGTTAAAAGAAAAACTTGACACCGAATTCGCTACACAGTATTATGTGGAAGTACGAGCTTTGTGAGATATGTGTGAAAGTTGCAAGAATATGACCAGTCCTCTAGAAATATTGCTTCCTAATTTTAATAAGGCAGCAAGTGCCTCAGAAGGTCTTAACAATTACTACTGATCTCAACAATCTACTGATTATGTATTTTAGCTTGGCTTTGGTGGTATAAACATGGCCGTTTTGGTTGGTTTGCTATAAATGGATGTTATGGGGATGCTGAAAATTCAAAAGTATGCTGTATCTGTCATGTGTCATTTTCTTCTCATTGTGTAGGATTGCTAACACTCGAATCTATTTTGCTGTAAAGCTTTGCTGCTTAGAGTTATTACATACTAGTGGCAAAGTTGCTTACGGAGTCCGGGAGGACTCCACTTCTCCTAACAGGAGCCAACCTCAAGGATCAGATTTCTAATTCTCAGGAAAAGATATCTATTGTCTCATTGCCAAAACCTTTGTCTTCCATTTCCCATATGATTGTGTGGTACTTCTAGGAGACATTCTGTGTCCTGAATCTCATCTCTTCTTGTAACCAGACAGAAGAGGCTTATAAAACCCTCTTCCACTGAGATATTTTTTGAATAACAGCCCTCTGATACTGGAGTTAAATTAAAGATAAAAGGCATTATTTAGTTTAGTTTATTTTCGAAGAGTTGTTGAAGATGGGAAGTTAATGCACTTTTGTGCAAAATCACTGTGTTGACCAGAAGATTGAAGATGATCCCACTTAACATCTGTACAGTTTATCTGTAAACAGGGGAAGCAAAGGAAGGATTATGAGGAGTCATTGACTTGTTTTCTTCATGCAGCTCTAAGCTCAGTGCCAGAGACAGCTTCCTTTCTGAAACCCAGGGAAGGCTTTTTGGACATGAAGATCATCATGGTGACTGTTCGGAGAGAAGAAAATTCTTTAATGTAAGCTCAGAAAACCAGAAGTGCCAGGTAAGCAAGAGAAGATGACACACTTGGACTGCATTAAAAAACCAAAAAGCCAAAAACCCCCACACCAGCAGTAAGCAAGATTCGAGGAACTGACCATCAAGAGATTTTTAAAAACTAAACAAAAAACCCTACCAAGGCCTACAAAAATCCCCACACATATAAAAAAACACCCCTAAACCCCAAACCCCCAAAAACAACCAAGGAAAGGACAGGATGGTTTGAAGGCAGGAGTTGCTCTTCTGTTCTGGAGGAGGGTGGAAAGGGTGGGTGTAATTGAAATTTTTCTTCTGTCTTCATGACAGTAAACATCCACAATTTATCATTGTGTAGGGGGAGAACTGTACACCTAGTGACAAATAAAGATATTTAAAGATAATAATAATAATAACAATAATAATAATCAAAGTGGGCTTTGTTATTTTGGCAAGAACATCCTCTCAGGCATGACCCCACCATGCTGAGCAGGGCTGGCTGGTGATTTAAAGCCATTTCAAAACTTCTACAGTCCAGAGACCCAGAGGCAGCAGCTCCCAAGCTGGAGGAGCAACTCCCCTGCTGGAGGGTCTTCAGGGAGATTCTCTTTTCTGACAATATTTATTAACATTTCCTTACTCCCTGTGGATTGAATATAGAGCCCTCATGAATAATAATTGCTATAGAGATACTGAGTCAAGAAATGCAACCTGTTTACAGATATTGTTGATGACTGTAAGGAACAGTCCTGGAATTCCAGGAACACCATCTTGTTATAGACCTCTGCTTATTGTCTAATTGCAGTAACATAATCCTGTAGCCAGACAAGCAATGTGCTACTCTTTTAACTCTCAGAGAATGAGTCAGAGGACTTTCTTAACCCATAAAATATAACAATTTTTTCCTGTTTGTGATCTCCTGGCTTTATCTTGGTAATCACGGTGTAAACATTGGCCATTATTTCCAGGTAAACTTATCTGATAAATGTTACATTGCATAAAATTAATATTTTACATTATTAACAAAAAATGTTTATTTAATCCTCAGTTCACAGGGATGAGACTAGGAATCTTACACAGAAGGATGCATTCATGTCTGAGTGACTTCTGCTAGCTTTACTAACAAACTCATGACAAAAATGTGGAACTGCTGCAGTCCTGTCAGTCTGAAAAAAAGTCCTTAAACTGCATGCAGCTGAAGAGCAGAGACTTCATTCTCTGAGCAGTTCCTGCCTTCAGCTGTCTGCAGTGACGAGAACTGCCAGCACCCAAGAACCTATCAAGATGTGCAGCATATCAGGTCAAGATAAACTAAAATTGCTGTGAGGTTTTAGCAGTTGTATTATTATCAGCTGAGTTATCCCTCCAGTAGGAAAGGAAAGCTGAAAGAGTAAGTTATGTAGCAGGACACAAACTGGTCCTTCTTCTAACAGGGGAAAGATAAAATCTGGAGGTAATTTATTTTGAAAGCATAACTGCAAGACAGCAGAATGGTAGCAGTGAAATGTAAGGGATAGAAAAAGGAGAACAGACACTGAGAAGATCCGGAAGGATACTGGTTAAGATGTGTGCTGCAGAGTGCCATAGTTTCTTGTTTTCAAGGATGTGCCTGTTTAGAGTGGAATAGGAAATGGGAGGTCAGTTTTGGACTAATAAACTTGGTAGGCAGTTCTTTTGAGGATGAATTGGTTAGTTTTATAATGCCCCTGCTTACAGCCAGGGTTTGCTGCATAGTTTTGAGCTGTACATATAAAAGGAGAACTGTAGTGCTTAGTGTGCTCTTGCAAAGAAATTTATTTTTTCTCAACAGAAACATTTTCCCTTCTTTCTGTGAGTGAAAAGGGAACTTAAGGAATAGGGGACAGTATTTGTGGATTGCACCAAACACTAAATGTTACAAATACTGAAGACTGGACTAAGTGAAAGATAAGCAGGAGAAAGTATACAGAATTCTGTTTGTCCATCTCCATGAGCTTGGAGAGCTCAGACTGTAGGTGAAACAGTTCCTTTGTGTAGGACACTCTTGAGCTGAGCAGAAATTGCAATAAATCTGAAAAAGCTGGAGTACAAACTGAATGTACTGAACCACAAAATTAGTGAGAATTAGTCTTATCTCGTGTTCTCTTGTAAGGTCAGACAGTTTCTTAGCCTGATGCCAGAATTTAGTCATCAAGGCATATTTTAGAGACTAATTGGATTTGGAAAGCATATATTTTCATGGGCATCAGATATGCTTTTTGTTCCATCCTCTTTCTTAAACTGATATTGAGGATGTTCTACTACTACTGGAAATTAACACACCAGTTTTAGACAAAACTATATTATTATTTGGTAAGACATACTGTAGCAGTCACATGTGATGTGAAAATCACAGCAGCTCTTTAAAATTGCTTTATTGCTAGCCAGTATTGACTCAACCATGTACACGCTTGTCCGTTGCTTGCTAAATTTCAGTTTTTTGGTAAAGGGCTGCTCCTGCTGAAATGAATTCTTATGCTACCTTGAGGGCTTAGTTATCTCTTGTTAGCTTGGGGAGGTTTATGTTTCACTCTGCCTACCTAAAAGTTTCCAACTTTTTGTGTATGAGCATGCAAGGAAATTGCTGGAATTCAGGAAAGGGCAGAGTGACCAAATATCTAATTAAAACCTTGCGCAGTTTGATTCCTGCCTCTAAACCAAAACCCGTTGAAGCTAATCAAATATGGGTCATACAACTATAAACACAGACAAGAATCTAACTTTTGGTGGCTGGTTTTTGGAGAAGTTTGGTGCAGTTTTCTTGAAGTGAAGTGTGTAAGCCATTGCTACTTGATGGATTCTCCAGACAGGAATTGTGATGGCTGTCCTCTGATGAAATCTGTATAAAGAAAACAAGGACAGGCTCAGATCATCGCATGTTAATCTCTTGCTCTTTATTCTCTCTGAACTGAGAAGGAATTTGGCAAGGGCTTTCCACCAATCCATCTCTACTGGAAATTTGCGTTGAATTAATTGGCAGGCTCTGTAATGCTTTTCTACTTTTGCTGATAGTGATAACAAATCAGGAGAGAAGTGACTACAAATCATTGCAATAGTACCCTAAAGATTAGAATTGTTCAGCTGCTTTACAAGAAGAGCAGAGAGCTGTTCTCCTGGAGAGAGAGAGACTGCAAGCAGGAAGTTCTCCTTTAGTTAATGGTCCATATGGGAAGGGCTGGTTCAGGTTTCTCTAGTATTCCAAGTACATTGTTTATGTCAAGGGGTCTTGCAAACCAAAATTTAACACCATGTTTTCTTTGCACACTAAGGATATGTACTTGTAAATGGAATGCAGTTCTTCAAACTAGACAGAAATATATTTTGGAGAGCACCATAGACAGGAAATACCGCAAAAAATATGCCATAATTTTGTGTGGATGTACTGACATCCAAAATTAGCTGTATATGTTGTTTGAGTAAATTAAAGTATCCTAATTTGGAAAAAGTAGCAGTTCCTACCCCACAGCAGTTTATGCACAGTGGTTTATGAATATGCAATAGGCTGATGCAATAGGAAAAGTATTTAAAGGGTGTCTCCAGAATAGCAGGTGTGCTCTTGGCTGAATGCCAAGCATCCCGTTGTTAAAACTTTGCTGTATTATCTTTGTCTCCTATTGTCCTTTATTAAAGTTTTCAATTTTACCAGGAGACTGAACTTTGTTTTCCACAGTTATTGTTGTTTATTTGCCTTGTTACACATGCTAGTAAAGAACTATTATTCCTACCCCTCATAGCCTTGCCTGAGAGCCCCTTAATTTAAAAATTATAATCATTTGGAGGGGGGAGGTTTACATTCTCCCTTCCAAGGGAGGCTTCTGCTCTTCCCTAGAAAACACCTGTCTTTCAAACTAAGACAGTTGAGAAGAAAAAACAACCTGGTTTTTGTTTCCTACATTCTGGGTGGATGTCATTTGCTTCAGCCCTGAGGGAAACTGTTCTTAAAGCAAAGCTTGTGAGCTCAGTTCAGCCTATTGGAGGTTCAGAGCAGCAAAGTATAAGGAGCACTGAGGTGACATTGGTGTGGGTATTTCAGTGCCTGGGAAAGTGGCACTGGTGGCAGGCAAAAACCACCTGGGTCTGCCAAAGTGCTGAGCTAGTGGCAAAGGGCCTTACACAGACCTCTTGAGTTCAGTAGGTCTGGACCTGCTGCAGGGCCATGAGTCTGTGTTTAGTTTTTGCTTTACAACTTGTACATCTTCTAGCATAGGCAAGAACTTGTGTCTGCTTTGGTCATGAACCAGTCAAGCTTATTTCTGCTTGCAAAGTACTCTAAGGTTCAATACTTCAGGCTCAGTACTGTAGGTTCAATAGAAGGCTAAGGTATGTCCAACCAGAGCATGCAAAAGATATCTCTTATCAGTTCTATGTCCTTTCTGCATTTTAATTCTCTTTTAATAAAGCTTTACTTGTAATACTTCCCATAACCACTGAGAAATTTACTTGGTAGGTAGGGGTATTGATTTGAGCTACTACCAGACAGACAGGAGGTACTCACTGCTCAGTAACTTATTAAAGATAGTTAATAAATTAATTCATTAGTTAATTGAGCTCAGCAGGGTTTATAAAGATGATGCTTTGCATCTGACTAGCAGCATTTTCCAGCACTACACAGGCCCATTTTAGACTTGTCTTTGTAATGTTTCTGGGGAAAGAGCTCTTAGCTAAGTTCTTCATGTGCTGCCTTCTGCTGTGTGCCCTGCACCCAAGAATGGCCAGCAGAAGACAGTGACACCAGATCTGAGCCCAGATCTGCTCCGGAAGTTCCCAGAAATGTCCCTTTGCTCTTTGGCACTTAGTGAGCTGCACTGGCTGCTTACCTGTGAAAGGCCTTATGTTCCTGAAACTGTTTACCTGGACCCTGTCAAAAACAGAAAGAAAACAAAAGCAGAGAAAATGTTGGTTCTTCACTTTTATGATCTAATATTCTTTCAAAATCCAATCCAGAATCTGGAAGGGTCTCACTTAAGAGCTGCAGCATTTTGATTGCATTATAGTCTGTATGCAATGATGCCTGACATAAAATGCAACACCTGCTTTAGACTGAAGTGGGGATGAGTTTGCTTCAGAAACCACTAAAATCATCACGAGGCAATGGGAATGTTATGTCATTGTGTGATCTGTTATTTCTGCAACTACTTTGCACAGTAGGAGCATCTGCCTTTGGGAAGAATGCCATTAATATTCTTCTTTCTTATATTTGCAGCTCTGCTTTCCAGGCTTTGTTGTCTTCAAATTTGTGCATCACAACAGGTAAGTCAGATTTTCAACTGAGATAAGTCATACTTATACAAAAAGTGCACCACCTGCAATGTAAGCAAGCCATCTCATGCGTTCTTTTTTGTCCTCCTTTGTGTTTAGTGTTTGCATTTTGTGGCCATAAAGAAGGAGATGGGAGAAGGAAAAGAGAGCAGGTTGCAACATGTTTTCTTGCATAAAAATTAGGTTTTGAATGACTTTAAAAATCCTTTTACAGATTACATGGTTAAACATTGGGATATGCTATTCAGAAGTATGAGTCTTTTAGTTGTGAAAAATCAATGATGAAAATGCTGCGATTTTTTCACTAGGTTTTTTCTTGAAGAAAATTAATGTTGGCACATGTTTCTGTGCTTTAATCTGAAACGTCTTGGAAAGAATTATAGAAAAGGCATGTAGAATAAATGTTTTTTGCAAATGTACTGCAAATAAATAGAAAAGGAGGTTATGTATTGGTTTTATGTCACAGAAACCTAGCTGGGCATAATCAATTACCTCTTCTCGTTAATCTTCCTTGAGGTAATTTGGCACTTGTTTCATTAGTTAAGGTTTTGCATAATTATGTTTTTTGATATATTGCCTTTTTTTAAATATATCTGCCATTGCAGAAGATAATATCTATAAAGAAAAATGGAGGAAAAAAGTAAGTAAGAGGATTAATGTCCCAGTCTTAAATCTGCAAGCAAATTTGAACAGTCTGTTCTAAACTATTTTTTACTTCTGGCATTGACGGAAAAGGAGTGTTGGTAAGCTGGAGCAAGTTTTGTGTTTGTGAGATTTTTTTGTGTTTTAAGTGTGGCAAGATCTCTGTGGCCTGTTGTCAGTACAGCTTTGCTTGTCAGGACCAGGTTACTGAGATTCCAATTGCTGGATTTATCAATCTCCTGCTGGAGACCAGGCTTGGTATTCCCATCTTGTCCTCTATGTGTGGATTTGTATGAAAATTTTCTCATAGACTGTCTTAGATTTCTTTGTTTACAACATAAAACCAAAGTATCCTTAATCTGAGAGGAGTCTGGAAGGATTTAGATCAGATGGGGCTGTTAGTACTGTGTCCTGGGTCAAGGTCACTAAAACCTATTTCTCTCTTTATTATGTTTTTCTGAATGGCATGACTCACCCTTTCAAACAAATCTTCCTTTTCTAAAATACTTTCAATATATTTTTTTCAGTCTTTCTTTTCAGAGGCTAGAAAGAAAATATGGTTTAAAGTGTAAGCAAAATCAATTGATTGTAGGGGGAAACCCTAGCACGTGCCTTATTTCAATATTCAGTGGTTTTGGTGTCTTATATCTGGCAGACATTGTAGCTTGAGCAGAGCAGTCTAGGTCCTGTCTTTTCTAGCTCCAGCTCCTCCTGGGGTATTTCTGGGCAGGAACATGAGGTGGATGTCTCTCATTCGGGGAGCTTTTTCTGCCTTAGGCCCACGAGCTGCAGCTGGGCTGCTGGGATCTTTCACAGGGGAAAATAGGCAAAATATTACACAGCAGAGTTTTGCCTGAGGATGCAGTGTTGGTGTAGAGTCGGGTGTGATTTTTACATCATTACTCCTGCATTATTTTACATCTTATTGCGGAAGCTGTCACCCTCTGGTTCCTTTCCCTGGTAAGAGATTTTTCAGTATGGCCAAGCCTGTTGGGTCTCATCAGGTAGCAAGTGATCTTTCTCCTGCAATCCAGGCTTCAGGAGACGCAAAAAAAAAAAAAAAGCCAAACAGAAAACCTGAGAGGGATCACATGGATGGTGTTCTGAAGACACCACTAAATAAATGTTTGTGACAGAGAGAGTTCTCTAAATGTGCACTGCTTTTCCAAGTACCCAGGGAGGAAGCATGCCTCATTGACTGGGGACATTCATGGCTCTATTGAAAGATGGGAGAATGAATAAGCAAGACTTCATTTAAGCAAACAAAACAAGAGAAAAGCAAAACCCACCTCCTGGGAACCAAAAGCAATGGTATTTGCTTTGATCCTTTATTTGCACAGTGGGTAGACATTTTAATCTCTCTTATTTCAATTACAGTGGCAAGTACATGTTGCCCATTTCACTTTTTTTGTTGGATTTTTTGTTCCAAGTACTGTAATTCACGTAGGATTGCCTGGAAATGTGAAGTTTGCTCTTGATTTAACTAACTTTGCTCTCAGTTGCTTTTGGATAGGGCTTTGGCCCATATCTGATGGAAGGGACAGAACAGCCCTGTGGTGTGCTGTGCATGATGAGGTGATAACTGGTATAATCTTTATATCTCATTTAAGCTTCTGGCTGAGTATACTAATAGTTCAGCTTCCCAGACTTTAAACTTGTGAAGATGGATTTATTTCAATTACACCTGTAATTTGATCTGTGCTTCTAAACGAGTGTGATGATTCCATGTAGCAATGGTGCTCTTCTTTTCCCCAGTTTGGGGGGACTCGATGATATAAAGGAGTTGAAGCTTGGTGTGAGACTGTTCAACAGATCCACATGATAAGTAATAGAACAATTTACTGCAGGCAAATATCACTTGGAGATATGTGGCAATTAGAGATGTACCTGATGAACCTCAGCTTTCTTGCCTTTCCTTCCCTCCTTGGTCTCTAACCCTGCTAATAAGCAAGATCAGTAAGTTTGGTTTCCTGTGTTATTCCAATTCTCTGGCATAAACATATCCACAAAGCAAAGGCAACATTTATATGGATGTCTTCGTTACTACTCACATTCTTATCAGAAATGAATGTCTTTGCTCAGCTGAGCCCTTCAGTTGCCCTGGCTACAGGCACTTTGTATATGAATATTTGCTCCTTATCAGAAGCTTTCAGTAGTTTTTTTTTTTGAAAGAAGAAAATGGCAATTTCACTAGTCTTTTTGGTTTTGATAAAAATACATGGTCTCTGAGCTGCTGCTGGTGAAGATTTCCTAGCTCTTGTGGTGAAATTCGTTTTCCAGACTTGAAAGGAAAACACTTTTAAAACCTGTTGCCTGGACACTGAAGTGGCTTGAATCCCCAAAGTCCTCCATTTGTTTTTCAGAGGCCTGTCTAAAATAACAGATTTCCGGCTGTCCCAGGTTTAACAGGGGCTTTTTCTTCCACACAGCAGTTGAAGGTGCTGATCTAACCATCATTTCACCAAAGTTTTGTTGGGGATGTGGAAGCTCCCTGTGACATAACCCAAAGCTGTGTATTGCAGGGCTTTAAGCCGTCAACGTCTGGCTTTGAATGAGCACAGGATGGACTGGTTACTTGTTATTTCATGTGGTTGGTTCCTGGAAACATAAGTGGGCATCCAAAACTGATGGATGTCATTTCCAGCCTCAGTATTCAGCCTCAGTTAACTGTTGCAATATTTTTAAACACTTTCTTAATGAAATTTGGCTATTAGTGATGGTGCCTCATGAGATCACATGGAGAGCTCATGCCTACAGGAGAAATCTTTCTGCCACTGACAAGGGGATTACAGAGCTCATCATGAAAGAAATGCGGGGTGTTTCCATCAGCCTGGGGATTGGGAGAGGCTGAAGAAAATTTCTGGAGACTTTTTGAGGGCCTTCCAGAGGAGAGCCTTGGAAATAATGCAGCTGAAACTAAGCACAGCTCAGCCACTGCCAGTGTCCAAGCAACCTGTATTTTATATGATTCAAAAAGCTGATTATTGCTGGGGGGTTACAGGAAACTCTGGTTGTAAATGCTAACTTGTTTGTCTGATGCTAATAATCCCAGGATCTATCTTGGGTTATTGCCTGATAGATCACAGCTTTAGAGCCAGTGTATCATAACAAATTAATCAAGACATCTGCTTTGTAATAGTCACACTTTCTTTCTTGGATTGATGAGCCAGTACTATGCACTTTCGATTTATTTGAGGATATATGACTTTTTAGTACTTTGACAACTTGCCAAGGGTTAGGTGACTATGTTTTCCAGCAGCATTAGGACGTGAAACTCTGAATTCCCTGGTTTTGTTCCTTTGAACTGTTACTCCATGTCACCTGCACACTGAGTCAGCAGACACACTGAAGCTATTTGGTAATATTCCTGGAACACGCTGTAAAACAGTTTATTCTGAGGTGTTACATACTAATAGTGACATATTTTTACTCAGCAGTCCTCTTATTCATTACAGCCTATTCCGGATGGCACCAGAGGCCATATGCTTCGTGCTCCTTTTTTTCCTGGGAAGTTTTTGGTCAAATATGTCACTTCTCCAACATGTGGTACTGGCACATCTCTCAGGAGATGCTGTCAAGAGCCCCTGCACAGTTTCATGAGGAAAAACTGCACTGTTCAGACACCTGCACGAGGAAAAGAAGCTTTGATGACAGTGGAGAAAAGGTTAGCCTTCTCGAAAATGGCACACAATAGAGGCGGGATGAAAAGTGAGATTTACAAGATTGTGGGTGCATTAGAAGAAAAGTGAAACATTTCAAATATAGATAAGTCCACTGTATTTACTGACAGATCCCAGCAATGTGTGGAGACACCAATAAGGAATGCTTTTAGTTCTAGAAAGCAGATTTTGGCTTTTTTTTTTTATCATGTCCTTGCTTCCTGTGAGCAATACAAGAATGACTGACTATGTAAAAAGGTATGGAGTGGGAATTTTTGGATGAAAATTGTTTGCCAAATTAGACTCCTGAGTTTTATATATCCTCCAAAGGGATATTTAAATGTCTCTCTTTATAGTGTAACTAGCATATTGTTGCAGTGAAAGGCATTTTTTTAGCATCAGCTAGTTCTAGGCCTGTGTGCTTTTTGAAAGACATGTAACCTCTGGGAAACAAAGGATTACTTCTGAAAATACCTCCAAGACTGCTATCAGGACAGAAATATGCTTCCAATCTCCTTGCCAAGCCCCGGCATTTGCATCTGTCCTTTTAGAGTATGCTTTGTTAATGCTAGGGAGATGGTGTGCTCTTGTATGTGTTGCCTCTTCTAACTGGAGTAAGAGAAGTGATCTTTCAAAGGATGATTAATTGCACTTTTCTTCCTATTTTGTTTGTTGATTTCCTACTGAACCTAAGCTGTAAGTGCAGGGATCTGCTGGCTCTGTCAAACTGTACCTTCATCTCCTCAAGGCAGCAAATTACAAAGCTCTAATATCCATTGATAATGAATGAGGGGCTCAATGGGAAGTTATTTTTCCAAAATACCTAGGTATTATGCACTTGTGGAGAAGTTCTGAGTAGTAAACAAACTTATAATTGCAGAATTTCTGTACCCAGTATATAATCAGGCAATAGCAAAATCTGAGGGCCCATTTTCAGGTCACTTTGATGTGGTGTGTTTTTTTTTTTTTTTTTTTTTTTTTTTTTTTTTTTTTTTTTTTTTTTTGTTTTTTCTTGTTTATTCTGTCAGCAATGGATGGGATTGGGGAGAGGCCAGGAATTCAGGTTCCATTCCAGACACTAAAATATGCTTTCCCATATGATGGTGGAGCAAGCTGGTTTTTGTAGTGGGTGATTGGAGCACTTAGGAGAGCATCCAATCAGTGCTGTGAGTACCCTGAGGAGGTGGGAATTCAGCTCTGGTGCCGCTGTTTGCAGTAGCAGTGGCCTGATGAGAAAAGCTAGAATAGCCAGGTCAGAAACACAGCGGAACTTCATGGAGGAGGAAATGGGCACAACAGCCATGCAAGGAATAACTGGAAGAAAAATCCACAGAGTATTCAGCTGACAAAGTGATCTAAATGAAAATGACAAAGATCATGGAAAGAAGGTCCTAAACATTTAGGGAACTTGCATGGGAACTTTGAAAATTTTGCTTCCAAGTTCCTCCCTTAAGATATGGGCCCTAAATTACCTTAATATGCTCATCAGTTTGAGGTGTTATTTCTTTTTGATCCCGCCATTTTCTGTGTGATTTTTCAATTTCTTCAGAGAGTCAAGGAAATAATTCAATACTCCTTGGAGGAGGAGAATTTCAGTCTGTGTTTATAGACAATTTCTATATACACCATCTAGACACAACAGTACTCTTACTTGAGCTTCTTTCATGTTTGAACTTAAAAGTTTTTCCCTTTTGCACATATATATCAGTATTAATACATTCATTTATGAGTCATAGCTGGCAAGTTTCTAGCATGTAGAAGTGTCTGAAGAAACCTTATGCAGAGCCACATTTCCTACAGCAGTAGGAAGGCAGAGATAAGCTGCACTTCTGATAACAGCAGCTTTTCAAGAAATTACTAAAAGAGAACACAAGTGTCACATCTTTGTATTTGTTGATGTTAGAACTGAATGAGGTGCTTGGCTGCTGAGCATTCTGCAGTGTGTACCCATTAGGGCTTTGGCAATGTCAGCTGTGAGCTATTTCACCTTCCTCTAGCTGAACAGCCTCACTGTAATCTTCTCGAAGTTACGGTAAACACAAGTTTCATTACAAACAGGTTGGTCTGGCTGCCTTATATGGATTAAACTGTGGCAAAACCAAGGATAAGCAGAGCTTTGGGCAGTATTACAATCTAAGTAGGAATGAGGAAAAAAAAAGAAATTGGCTTATAAGAGTTTTAAGTTTTTAAGTTTTAAGTTTCAATTACTGGAAGGAGTTCCTATAAGGAAGTTATGGAGGTTTAACAAATTCTAGGTGTTCAATGAGAATCTATGGGCAAGTCTAAGCATTAGACTCAGATAATTGCTTGGAGAGTACCTCCAAACCTTTTTTGCTTGGTTCATTAACTGAGCCCTGCACAATCCTCCAACTTCGATTAAAAGCAGAGACATCAAACATGCCTATAATACTTGAAGACTTCTGCCATGCAGAATATTATGTAGTTGTTACAAATGCTGATCACTCCATGTGCTTTTCTTGCTTAACATAAATATTTGTGTGGTCACTGTATATTACATGTGTATAAATATTAAGCATATTAAAAATCAGTCTTACTAACAATGCCTAACAGCTCTTATTCATGCTTTGAAGACTGACAGTTAGTTGCCTATTACTGAAGCAGCAGTTGCACCATCTTAGTGTGCTAAGGCCTTCTTATGTGCTACATACTTGTAATAACAAATAAAACGGCACTGATCTTCAAACTGGATGGCAGAGACAAATGGTTTCTCTTGAAATTGAAACACTGTATAAAGTATAAGATTTTTCTCCAGGTAGGTAAAAGTGACTTAAAAAATAAGGCAAAGTATGTGACTACTCGTGTTGAGAATCTAGAGGGGCATGCACAGAAACAAACCAGTGTAAATTAGCTTGAATTAACTGAACTATTGAGAACTTTTTCTGAAGACAGATGCTTCTAGTGGTGGGGACTAGAAAAATCAAACCAGAAAACAAAAACCTTCCCCTAGATCCTTGAGAATATACTGGTGGATAGAGAAGTTGATGTGGTAAGTATTTGAAAGGTAAAGGAAGTGTGTGGAGTTGCTGCTTTTCTTTTTGGTTTTATTTTGATTTTTTTCCTTGTCCACACACTACCTATTATACATTTCCATTCTGGACACAGTTCTGGGAATGCTTTGACGTCATCTCCATTAGATGGAATTGTTTTCTTGCTTTATTGTGTTAATCACAGGAGGAAGAAAAAGGGTTACAGTAGCAGGTTGTGCAAGTGTGGTGTGGTTGTAAAGATACAACTATACTTGAAGTAAAACTTCTCCCATGGAGGATGCTGGATTTGAGAACTAAATTAGGGAGCTGTAATTAAACAAGGAATGTTGCATATTTTTAAATGTGTTCATCAACAAGGAATAAGAGGAGAAACAAGAAAATTGAGTTGAAACAAGTACAGAAGCAAGTAACGGTCTAAGAAACAAATAACTGTTTATCTAAGCTAACTACATCTTTTTATACGCAAAAAAGGCTGTGATTTTTGTCAATGATTGCAGTGAAATTACAGATTTTAGGAGTCCAGTTGGGATTTTTGTGTGTGTGAGATTAGCCACGTGTTCCCTGGGAACTGCTATTACAGCTGTAGTCTTGCTTTAAGCAGTTCTGGGTAATTACTTTCTTTCCAGGGGCTGATGAGGCCTTCCACATACCTTTGCGGGTGTTCAAACAGATCTCTGACATCAGTGTTATTTCAAAAGCATGAATTAGAAAGGGAGGGAAGCACAAGAACCAGAGGTCCATGACAGAAATCAAGAGCTGTGTCCAGCTGTTGGCTTCTCCTTCTCTCTGGGCAGTTTGGGCTGAACAGCAGTGACTGCAATTGCTTCCAACTGGACTTAATATTAAA
Source organism: Zosterops lateralis (assembly GCF_965231275.1). Taxonomy (NCBI): domain Eukaryota; kingdom Metazoa; phylum Chordata; class Aves; order Passeriformes; family Zosteropidae; genus Zosterops; species Zosterops lateralis. The sequence continues at coordinate 31,253,985 of NC_139769.1, read as the reverse complement.
GTAGCTGAGAGACATAACTGGTTCTTTTTGCATGTTGCAATCAATGCAGATTTGCAGAGGCTGGAAAGGAGAAGTGGGAAAGGTATAACTTGCCTGCTTCCTGATCTTTTCCCTAAATGTCCTTTTCTTTTGGAAACTACCTTTGAAATCTCACTTCTGTATCACAGGGAAAGTCTCCTTTCGCTCCCCCATTCCATGTCCCGTTGCAACTTCTTGTTCATCGGCTTTCCTGATCGGTATGGATCAGTACCAGTGCAGGACTGATACAAGAATAAAATAGATGTATGAACTGTAAAATTGCTACAATATATAAAATATAAATTATATTTAAAAAAAAAAATACTTTCATTTAAAGTTATAAGCTTTGTCTTTTTCTTTTAAAGGACCACTTTGTTTGGGCTTTTCATTCTTTTTTTGTTTGATGTTATAGGTATAGCCACATCCCTCTTGTGAGGCTGCACTTCTTGTTTCTCACTTATCTGATAATCTATCTGGGATTAATTCTACACTGGATAGTGTGGTTACATCTGCCATCTCATTTGTCATGCTGCAGTGAAGCAGAGTACGCCTTGTGCTTTTAGCTTCAGTGAGGTTTCTCGCTTATTAATTGTCACAGACCTTAATAATTTACTGGTGTAAATTCTTCTCAAATCTTGCACTTCTCATTAGAATTGTGAAGCAAGCAACTGAATTTAAGTGACAAACCTAATGATGCAATTGTTTCCTGATAGGGTTCTTTAGACAAGGGGCGGTAACAATTTCATTCTTCTGAATGGCTTTGGGGACCATATGTAGTAATGCACCCCACAACCAAACAAGTGTTTCCAGATAAGGAAAAGGGGCTCCAGTTTCATTCCCGACTTCTGAAAAGAGGCCGCAGAACTTTCTGTTCTTCCCTTATCGTAATTGGCTCAATGCCAGCAGAGGAGCACTGATTAGGCTTTGAGAGTATTTCTCATTGCTTATAGCTGCTTCTATTGTCAGTGGACCAATTTGTCCCACCTGAACCATCAAGTACTTTAAAAACTGCACAGAACTGCTCAATCACTTTTTTGGACTGACTTAGTGCAAGAGTGTTCTCTACACTGTGGTTGACTTATATTTCTTTTATTTGATAATATTAGTTATTTTTGTCATTATTAAAACCTTTCCTTTTTTAAAGCATGTCCAGAGAAGTTGTCTTGCTATTATTATAAGCCATTTTCTCTGAAGTGCTGGACACCCTCAGAGGTATTGAACCCTTGCAGAGCTAAATACATCTGGCTCTTTGAGAAATTCAATAACCATATTTTTGTTATCACCTCAGACAAGGCTCTGCTCTGCCTGTCCAGGCAGGTCTGCTTTGTACTTCCATCACAGAGCTGTTTGCCCAAAGGAATGAAAGAGAAATTATGCTCCAAACAGACTAAAAATAGCAACAGTGAAAAACAGACCAAAAGCAATTTTAATTCATTGAGAATCAATGGAATGCTGAGTTTCTATAATGGTATTTCCCACTAGATTCAAATTGTCCCCTTTACAGCATTAGTCATAAATACTTCTTTCATTGCTTCAGTAATATTATTGCACATCTGGACTAAATGTGATTGGTTATTACTGGTGCAATGTATGCTGGTGCATTTGCAGAAATGGACTGTGCACAAGTTGGGAGGAAGAAGCAAACTTCTGATATCCTCCACATATGGTAGTTTTTAAATTGTTTGTGAGGGCTTGAGAAAGTTTTGTGTTAGGCTAAATGGGAAGCCAGGTCTTTTTATAGTTTTGTTTCTCTGCTTTCGTAGCTCTTGTTATTTCTGGTCTTGCAGGAGTGGTGTCCTAATTAAAACATTCTGCCTTCTGAAGCCTGTTGAACAGATGTCAATTATGTTTTTAAATGAAAAAAAGGTCAAATAAAATGGAATGAGAAAAGTCTGTTGGAAACTTTAATTTTCTGCTTTATGTTTAGATGTTTGGTGCAGTTTACTTCTCTAAATGAGTCTGTATAATTAAATGATTAAGAGGAACTGTTTTGTGGGTTCTTAAGCTGTACACATCAAAAAATAATTTTCTAGTATAGAAATACAGAATTATGCACTCTTACTGAAATAGAAACTGTAATTTAAGACAGCTTGATGTGGTATTGTGGATATTCTGTCTTTAGATGGAAATCTTAGAAGAATCTGTCTTAATAAGAGCTGAGGTTTGTGTCCTAATTTTTAACCCTGTTTCTTTGAACATTAACAATTACCATTTAAGTCATGGTAGTAACCCCTCAAGCTTTCCTGTAGCTGATGGATTCACTAAGTATAACACTTGGTTGCCTTTTCTTGAGGGTGCAGTGTTTGGTTGATTGTAGCAGGTGAAGGAGCCTCAGACTGCTGTGGTGGCTTTTACATTTCCGTTGCCTTGTGAGTGCTGATGACGGCTCATCCAGGTGTCCTGCAGCTCCTGGGGTATCTGGAGGGGCTCAAGTGTTTGAGTGTGCTGTCTAAAAGTGTGGCCTTGGCCAAAAAGAAAGGTGGAGGGGAGGAGGTCAGGTTGGGGTGAGCTGGCCCTCACCTCGACTTCTGCTGTTTGTTTTATTTGGGGCAATGTTCCCCTAGGAAACCTTAAATGCTCCTGTCTCATTGTTTCTTACCTCTTTGGACTCCTCCACCTGTTTTTATTTGAAACAGCATGTGCTGATGCCCCGGGGCTTTCCATGAGGACTATCAGCATTAACATAATGTAGATGCATGACAGTGAAGTCCTCTCTGTCCAGAAATCCTTTCAAGTTACATCGCTTCTAAAGCCTGACAGCCTCAGAGTCATGAGTGCTTTAATCAAAGCAGCTTCTCAGCAATGGTTATAAACTTGTGCTTGTGGGGTCAGGTAGCTCTAAGCACTGGAAATTATCTTTCTTCTGCTTATGTGAAGTGCAGGTGGAGTAGATTAACACCTTTCTACAAGTGTGAGTGTACTCCGGCTGGCCGTCTTTGCTTTGTAGACCACTGGATGCTGGGTAGAAAAGCTCTTTTTATAGCCAAAATGGCTGGCAGACCCAGTGCAGGTACTAAAATTGGAAGAATTCTTTCAAAATCTGTGAAAGAACTACTATCTGGATAATTTAGACAGTGAGCTTCATGCACCACTGCACAATAATCAGTAATTTCAGGCTAAAATGCTAAAGGCGAAATTATTAGCATAATCTGTTAAATATTTACCTATTAAAACAGATAAAATCTTTGCTAGATTTCATCTTCACTGTTTGATCTCCTAAAAAACCTCCCTGAAGATTTTGCAATGCTGTACTTTGCAAGTTTATTAGAGAAGCAGGGCTAGACAGAGTATAATTATCTTGGTACTCTGTTTTTTGCAATTTACCACTTCTGTAATTGACACTAGATGTAGACTTCTCCCACTTTTCCATACTTACCAATGTAAAACTATCAGGTTTAAATGTCAGTGAACTGACTATCCAGTGTTCTGCAATTGCAAAGAGAATACAGGTTTATTATCCTTTGAGGAATTTTATCCTGCTTTAGCACAAATTGTGCTGCAGGGAAGTAATTGCCATGCTGAAGTAGCAGCAACAGGAGTTTCACCAGAGTTACCCCATTTGGTTGTAGGAACTGTGGAACTGAGAGCTTTGCTGTGCACTGTTTCAGTGGTGCTTTGGGACGTTACCCAGCCCGATTATGAGGAGAATGTGGTGATCTGCAAAGATCTGTAGGGATTGAGAGGAGAGAGGTCCTCAAAGTAGCATCAGGTTACTCCTGAGAGAGTATGAACTCCTCCAAAAGAGCTGTCATAGATGTTAATCTGGAATCAATGCCATGTGCACAATCTTGAGTTTTTTAAAAGAACCATCAAACCCTTTAAACTCCTGAAATATGTGACCGTTAAATATACTTTTAAAATAATTCAGTATTGAATATAAAAAATATAGAAGGCAGATAGGAAGGGAAGGATTTTTGCAGAAATACCAATATAAATATATAAATAAAATATGGACTAGGAAGCGAGAGCAGGCCTCCCACCAGCAGAAACTGTTGCAAAGATACAGCTAAAACAAAAAGTAATGAGAGTGTGAAGAAGGTAATGAGGAATAAACAAGTAATGTTTGCACTGATATCTGAACTGAAATGAGATTCCATGTATTAATTATAAAATTCTCTTTCATTATTAAAAAGATAATTTCAGCAACAGACACAATTATGAGTAAGGAAAACATGGGCAATGTTTCACAGGCTAGGTATTTCCTCCTTTTGAAGTGTTGTCATTAAATGCAGATTTTTAAAAATTATTTTATTAAATTATTTATTAAAGTATTAAAAACTAAGTATGTATTAATTGGTAAAGTAATTTTTAGAAAACGTGAATGGTTACTGCTGTTGAGAATTAATGTAATCTGCAATGGTCCTGAAAGACTCATTAATAACTGACTGGGTCATGTATTGTGAATCATAAATCTTTAAGAATTGCAAATGTCTGAAAACTGCTTCTACGAATTTTGGGAGTTCTTTCCTTAAAATTTATGCAGGTAACATTATAGCCCTGTTCCCTTTTTCTTTTCAAAGGCAAAGTAGATCATGGCAGGAAGGAAATAACTCCATGAAATAATTAAGTATGTAACAATTTCTTCAGAGGGGAAAAGATCTTGTTCTTATTTACTCACCTGTTTGTTTCTGAGGTGATTACTGGAATCAACACTTGCATGTGAGGAGTGTGGGAGAAAAGACTATTTGCCTTGGCCGGTGCTGTGTGTAGTGACAGCCCTCATGATGGATATTCTGGGCGAGTTTTGATATAACACCCTGCGACTTGAGAGATAGACAAGCCAAGAAACAAGATGGGGTAGAAAACTCATTCTGTGAAGAGCTGAAGGCCATGTTCCTTCAGGAGCTGGCAGGTGCAGAGGCAGTTTGCATTTCACAAGCACCAGGAATGTCAGCAATCAGAAATGCAATCTCCAGCTGTGGTTTGTTGTTGTACCTCTGCCTGACACCAGCCTGGTGGAGCATGCTCTCATCACCAAAGCAGAGCTGCTGCTCTCAGCAGCTGGGTAAGGAGGCAATCCTCACATCAAGGCTTTAATAGGAGTTTTAGGGTTTGGTTTCTGAGTTGTTTCCTGCTGAGAAGTACAGGCTATGGATCTGTGGAGTCCTGCAGCTTACAGGGTTTGTGGAAGAGGAACTGCATCCTGGTTCCTAGCCTTAAGTAAAGCCTCAGGATTTCCCCCTTATCCTCAGGTCTGTGCACCTAATGCAGAAATCCAGAGAGACTACCTGGCATTGGAGAGCTGTGGTTGGGAAGGAAGGCTATAGCTCATCGCTGGAGATTTGCCATGATGAAACCCCCTATTTGTGTGATCAGCTCCGTGTGGACCTACCTCTTTTCCCGATTTTGTGAGGCGCATATCCTTGCAGTGAGGAGTGGCTCTTAGTCCCTGGATAGTTGCATCACATTTTGAGTTGAGCAAAATCTGTGGTACAGGACTCTTGAGATAATTGTCATAGCAGTTTGGGAGACAAAAAGTTTGTAGATAAATCATTTATTGAAAGGCTGTTTTAAAATGCCAGTGGTGGGTAAAGGCTGGCAAAGGTGAAACCTCCAGGTGATATATTTAAGAAGCAGGCTTGATTCAGTTGTGTAAGCACAGGCTTCTGGACCTACAGAGATGCTCTAGGATCCCCTGTGTCATCCAGTTGTCAGCAGGGAATGGACAGGATGTCCAGTGACCTCTGAAAGATGTCCTGGACCCAGGAGGAATCCCACATATCCCAAGGGGCACTACACACTTTATTAATGTTTGTGCAGCTCAGGCAAGGCAGAATGTGTGTGCTCATAATGCTGAGCAGCTGCAGAACACTTGATGACATCCCATTCCATGTCACAGCTCTCAGAAGGATGTTCATGTAGCAGTGTGACCTGCCGCTGCCTTGGGACCAGGTTGGCCAAGGGTGTGTTGGTGTAAAAAGAAGGACAGGTCAGTGGAGTAAGAATTTTTGAAAGACAAAAGATTTTAATAACTAAATTTTTAATAACTAAAATAACAAATGAGGGAAACCAAACAGATTGTAGAACAAGTCTAAATCCCCAAAGTGGGGTTGACAGGGTACATATATAAGGTAGGTTGAGGGCGGAGCTGAGGGTAAGGATCCGGTAGGGAGTGGGGATCAGAAATATGCAAAATACTGCAGAGGAAATCTAACCAATGGGAGAAACAAGAATGATGAACTTTCTAGAACTATAGTCTTATAGGGAGAACTCAATTAACATCTCTTCTCCTATGAGCATGAGTGGTGGAAGCCTTGCCCATCCTAAGGTAAATATGGTCTGGCCAGCTACAGGCCAGTTTCCCATGGCCTAAGATTAATATCTCTGAGCAGCTTGACTCCCCTACATACAGACATGTGAAAGTCAACAGAAAGGCACTGTCAGAATATGGCATGATCGTGCTCTTAAAAATTTTCATTCCTGAACAACCCCTTGCAAAATTCAGCTGCAGTGGCTGAGATCTCGTTTCAGGCGTAATGAGAATTCACAGTTCTTAGAATCTGTATACATATGATGTATAATATCTCGAAGAGTGCTGGACTGCATGATTTGCTTCCTCAATACATAATTTGCTCCTCTTGCATATTTTTATCTTTCTTTCTACATTGTTTCGCCCATTTCTTTTTTCCTTTTTGATTAAAAAAAAGTTAGAATCTTTTGTGTATTCTAATCAGACCCTGAGTTGGGTCTGCTGTTTCAAATTTGATTTTTTTGAAGTTTATATTTTCTAAAGCCTTTTTAAAATTTGATATTTAATATTTTAATAACAAATCTTCTTAAAAATACTGACAAATTAAATGGGTAATTCTACTGAGATGACTGCCTCTGTGCAGCTGAATTGTAGGAGGCTGTAGGTATACCTGTGTCAGGATGCAGTCTTTGCCCAAAACCAGATGTGTTATGTAGCCATGGGTTCCAGCTAATCAGCACATGCAACAAAATGTTGTTTTTGAAGGACTTCTTCCATTGCTCTCTGTTTAGTGAACGTTAGATCAAATACCAATTTCTGAAGGGCCCTGTGATTGCAACAGTACTGCACATTTGGTAATACTTCAAAATGCTGCAGTCATTTCCCTTTCCTGTGAGGCTGTAAGCTCCCAAACATCCTCATCTGGCCTGTGATTGGTGATAAACATCTCTTGCTCACAATTTGCTTAAATCACTTTTCTACTGTACCAAGTTCTGTATAATGACTCATTGCTGCACTTAGGGTGAGACTGCCTAACATCCATTTCTTGGGACTTGGAGGAAGGAATATCTAGGGTTAGTATGGAAGTACAAAAATAATGAGGAGAACTTGACAGAAAAGCCTACTAACAACTTATTCTCTGAAGTCTTTGGAATGCACAGTGAAGAGACATTTTATGTTCTCATTTACTACCCATCTGTGCCAAAAAAATAGGCTAGCTTATTTTTAAAGTAATTTTTGTGTGACTCTAATTATAAGCAGATTTTTATTTTGTTTTATAGATCTGATCTACAATCTGAGTTTTTTTATTCTACACTTACCATCTCTACACAGAGAGTTGAAGTAAAATTCATGGAAAATAGCAGTATAACAGTAGAGCATAAATTTCACAGCTGTTATTTAGTAGGACAACATAGCTCATATTTTGTAAATATAGAAGAAAAAAGAGAACTAATTGTCAACTCTTTTAAAAACAAAACCAAAAAAGTCCTAGACCATCTGTCCAGTATTGTCAGGAGGTTTGCATGTCCTCATTGAAGACTAGAAGCTGGGTAGTTGTAAGAGCAAGTCCTTTACTGCATTGTTAAATCAGTCCCATGAAGCCAAAATTATTCGAGCCCCCAGCACTATGCAGAAGCCTTCTAACGTAAAGTTTCTAAGTCCCAAGCAGAAGCAGCAGCCACAGCAGCAGTAGAGGCCTCAGTAGTCTGTGTCCCGTGAGCATCTTTATCAGTAGCAGTCGCAGCAGTAGTGTGTCCGCTATTTTGCAGCACACAGAGGACAAGCAGGCAGCAGCAGGTCAGACATGGAAAGCTCCTCTTTATTTTCTGACTCCATCAACTTACATACACTTTGTACAAAAGCCAAAGATTGGCTAAAAAGGTTGCAACTTCATGGACTTTGTTGGTCATCATCACCATCAATCAAGTTCCTCCTCCCAGAGGAGAACTATGTAAACACATTGATAAATTCTAAAAATACATATCATTCACGTGAAGCTGTGTGAGAATCATGCTGCAAAGATTCAAAGACTTGAAAGCAAGAAAATGCAGGGCAACACAGTAGCAACTGCAAGTGAGTCCTGCTTGTGTGTGTTTTCTCAGAGTAGTGCATTTTTATTCTATTTTTAGCCAATTAGGTACTTACACGAATTTTCTTACGATAGTGTTGGACCTATCCTAGTCCAAAATTGATGTGCGAAGGCAAACCCAAATTCTTACACAAATTCTACGTGTATAGTTCTATCTGTTCTATCTAGCAAGGCTACATTATTTTTCTTATGAGTAGAATTTAACTAACTTTGCAAACGGCAATGCTACCTGAACTTTAAACTAGGCTTTAGGGCTTTTCTTACTAGCTTATACAGGCACTTAAAATCCTCTATTTCTTTAAAACTAAACTTGCATTTCTACTTCATGTGTGTGTGGATTTATATATTTTAGTTCCTCTGAAGGTTCTAATTCAATCCTCACATTTCTGGGCACCCCTGGGCCTGTATGGATTTGGTCCAGGGAGATTCACACTCATACAGTATGGGTTGATATTTTGGTTTTTTAAGGGACCCTCCATAGGTCAACAGTTTCCAGAGTTGAATACAGTTAATTGCTATAGTGGTTTTATTAATCTGCACTTAAATCTTGCCAAACTTAATGTTTGAATAATCACCTCTTTGATTTTTTTTTCTTCTTCTTCTTAAATAAGTGAAGGAAGAAGGAGAATTCTGCCAATTTAGCTATTTTCAAATTTTTTATCTCTTTTAATAGTATCTTTGGATGATTAATGTGAGCAAATGCCTTTTAGGCTTGTCTGCCAGTGGAAAAGTGTACCTCAGCTTATTCAAGTGCTTCTAATGAAAATGATAAAAGCAGTGATTTATTATTGCTGCTGCTATTAGTTACTGTTTTATAAATCATATGATTTGATGAAATACTGTGTTATTGCCCTGCATCTGATAACCCAAAATAAAAGTCAAGCAAGCGAAAGATCTCTAGCAGTTAACAACAAATCTATTTTGGGAAAAGGGCCCTCTTTTTTTTCCAACTGGAGAGTGTAGGATAGACATAGGGGAGAGGAAACCAAGCCCCAAACTCCAACATTTTATTTATTTCTATAAGGAAATATAAAATTAATAAACCCACCATGAATAAGGATTGGTAGACTTATGATCTGTAAAATACTAACTAAACATTTCATGCCATAAAAATGTGTTTGTGAGTCCCTCCGTGATTTCCCTCACTATTCTCTGTGGGTGGGTTTTCTCCTTCTGGATAATCTCCTTTCTGCAGGGAAGGGTCTTTCTATCAGTCCAGTACCTGAGCAACCCTCTGCATAGCCCCTTTGGAAGGCTTTGCATGCTGACTCTGTTTGGGTATACAGTTATTATTGTTGGTCACCAGAAGGCTCTTCCACTTAGACACAGATATTGAGGTCTTTTCAATTTCTAATTCAAACAGAAATGGAAAGACTTTTCTTAAAGTGATTCTTGGTTTATTTATTGTGTGTATTTTGGTGGGGTTTTTTTAACTTCTGCTCAGGCTGGCTTTTGTCACCGATTTGCTTCCCTGCAGGAACTGCTTTTTTAAGAGATCCTATAATTTTTTCTTTGCTGTGGCCTAATCAAACTAAAGTCCAATACTCTGTACACCCATCTGGAGTTAACAGCAGCAAAAACTATGCTATCCCTAGCTGCATTTCCTGGGGAGTCCTTTCTTGATGAGTGGTTTTATGAGCTGTATAATCACATACTTGTATGACCATCCCTTTATATGAGGACACTGCAAGAGGAAAGAATTATCTGCTATTGTAGCACTCATTTTTCTTACAACACTGAATTCCCTTAAAGCTTTCTGTTCTGGTGGAGTTTATGCTCAGACTTGCTTTGTATTCTGCTATGGACATATACATGAATCCTAGATTGAGAATTCAATAAAAAATGATTAATGAAAAGAATTTTTGAGGCCTTAGATAACTGATAAGTTAAACATGTTCACTTGCATCACGTGTTGACGTTGCCATGTTGTCATTAGGGCCCACATAGAGTTAAAATTTACTGATATAACTTCCCACAAAGCCAGACATCATATTGTACATTTGATATTGGCTGATCAACACACTTATCTGTCATCAGTAAATCACCATGTCTCTCTGCAGGAGTAGCCTGTGCTATGCTCCTTAGATTCCAGTTTTAATGAGGTTTGAGAAGGTCAGATTAGTTATTGATGTAAACCAGAGTACTGTAATAATTGATTAACAAATCAACAAGTTGTCTTTGACAGTTTATGAATGAGAGAGACCAGTCTGTGCTGCGGGGGGTGTTCAAGGGTCAGGCTTGCTTGTATCCAATTCTCAGGGTGTCTGAAGGGAGAGTAATGTGTTTGTGTGTCCCTACCCAGAAAAACAAGCCTAAATACCAAAGTATTTTATCACTGAAAAAACCCCCAAAGACACTGGTAATATTTTAGTATACTGTAGATCAAGTGCCTTCATAGCACATTTTACATGATTATCAGCATAAACTTGACCCTACACCAATGAATACACGTGAATACTATACTCCATAGTTTAAACAAACATCTGTATTTCAGATTTATCTTTTTACTTTGAAACACAATGAGACTAGAACAACAGCAAATGCAGCAATGCAGGTGTTTTGTTCTCCTGTAATGCACAGTCAAGTAAACATTTACTTCCTAGCAGTAAAATGCTTTTTAAAAATCACTTTTAGTTTTCCATAGTTTTAGGGTTTTATTGTGGAGAGAGGAAAACAAAACAAGAACTCTTCCTTGGGGAGGGTGAAGATAGTGCCTTGTGAATTCTAACATCAACAGAACAGTTAAACAGGTTAATAATAGTATTCCTCTGCTGCCTGATTTCTCCTGTCTTCTTTAAATCTTAAACACTTGTGTCCCAGAAGAAACCTTTTTACATTTTCAACCATTCTCTCCAGTTTCCCACTGAATTGCCGCCCTTGGTTTGAAGACTGTGTTCGAGCTTTTGATAGAACTGTGATTCAAGAAATCCTGGGTAGGAATCTCTTTCCATGTACCTGTAGATTATTCTCTGTACTTCATCAAAACAGGACTGTGTTAGTTCTTGAATATTCCTTATAATTGCTTTCCTTGCAGGACTTCAATGTTTATCTGAAACAAAAAGGGAAAAGCCAGTTCAGTTCTGACTACTGTGATTAGTGGAGGTCAAGAGCAGCAGTAAAGTCTCTGTTGCTGGGCCTGTATGCAGAATATGGGCCCAAGGCTCCAAATGTGAGGGAGTTTAGCAAGAATGAGTTTGGTTTGCTCACTATTTCTAGGAAGAGTAAGAAAACAGGGACAATTCAGGCAGGAGTTGTCCTGTGGACATGGTTTGGATGGAGTAGCTACAGAGGAAGGAGTAGCTGAAAGTTGCTGGTATCCAACCCTCCTTTCCACTGCTAAGAATTGTTCTTAGAGCTACAGTTAGATTCCAGAATAAACATGAATTCTGAAGAGTCCAAGGGCATGGAGGTGCACAATACCAGTGGGAAAAAAATTACACAAAAAGTGTTATGGCCTGAGATAAAATTAAACCTATATATCAACCTTGTTCAGGAAAAGTTTTCCTGCTGCAATTCATGGTTTATAGCAGATAAACTGAAGCTCTGCAGGTGTGTAACAGCAGAAAGGTCTGGTGGCCAGCAAAAACACCAGATAAAAGGAACCCTTTGATAATCCATCAGGCTCATGATGAGTTCCATTGGTTGTTTTCAGCTTGATCTTGCCTGTTGGTGTGGAGAGGAGACCTCTAAAGATTTCGTAGATGCTGGTGTCTTTCATGGGTTGAAATCTTCCTCTTCCAGAGGAGTCATTTGAATGGCCCCTTTTTAAATGCTGCTGTAATTTGAATATAAACTGCGTTTCATATTCTCATGAGCATGTAGTTTTTTAGAGTGGTACATAGTTCTTGTGTTAATAGTGAACATCAAAAACATGTGAAATTGGAGTGTCCTGAAGCTCCAGAAACTGGACAGCCAATAACAAGATTCAAATACACACTATTTTAAAAAAGAAAAAAAAAAAGCACAGATTATTTATAATTGTGCTGATTTAAGCCCTTACATTTGGTTAATGATTTTGTGGTTGGCAATACTGACTTTTTTTTTTTTTTTTTTTTTGGAAGTGCAAATGTCTTGCTGAGTTCCCTATAGCTGTACATACTAAAAATAAAAACCTAGAAAAAAGGACAAGAATGGATTGTTGTGCCAACTGACATTTAAAACCAACAGAGGGAACTTTAAAATTTGCTCAAGATTTGGATTAGAGGGAGTGGTTTAGTCATTTGAAGTAGCAACTGCTCTCAGCCAACATTTGGAAATCCAGCTAGTTTGGGTTTGGCTTCTTCTCCAGTGCTAGCAGGGAGGATGCATTTTGAGACTATAATAATTTCATTGGTACACATAAACCAGAAAATAAAGTAGTATGATTCTTTAATTATGTCAGCCTTCCAGAATCAGTGGCAGTAAAAGCCAGCATTGGCTTAGTTTTGCAAGGAGAGTAATAAGCAGGAATGTTTAAAGGTCATAAACCATGTCTGGCTGAGCAGGAATGATTTTTTTTCTATAGCCGTTTCTCAGGGAAAAAAAAAATCAGATACTTTACATACAAAATCACTGTTTTCCTTAGAAAAAATAAAATATATATATCTATATATATCTATCTTGGACTCTTTTCACCCATTTTAAAAAGGGGACAGCACTGGATAGAGTTTTTATTTTGCTCAGTATTATTTACTCTTGCAAAAACCAGACTGCAGTAGGCAGATAGATATAAATATATGTAGCAACAGCATAATCCAAAATATAGTGAAGTGATATGACTGGCCACTGGATCTGATGTTAAAAGAAAGAAGATGATAACAGATCCAAGAACTTGGTTCCTAATTGAGTTGTGCATTTTGTGTTCTTGGTGGATATATTTGAAAGATTTGCCTATAGATGAGATGCAGATTCAAATATTAAAATTTGAAAAATTAAAAAGAAAAAAGTTTGCGGGGAGGATGAATAAGAAGTTTTTACTCCCTTCGGTACAAGAGGAGCCAGGCATTTGTTCTTGGTCTGCTGTGTGACACTTCAGGCATTTCTAAAAAATAAAGAGCTCGTGATCTTATAGTCATCTCATTGGGAGCCTGGGATTGGATGTAACTTGTAAAGAGCTTCTTGGCCATAGAAATCCTTTTCCTCTTCGATGTTATCTTCTTATAGGCTTCGCAGGCAAGCCAGAATTCTGTGTTTTCATCACTGTGTTCTGTCTTCAAGTAGGTCTTGTAGATCATAGGCCCATCTGTAAATATTTCAGAAGCCAAATTTATATTGCCTGTCTATATCCATTACCTTTAGAGCGCTTTCCAGGCAATAGGGACATTTATAAAGCAGCCTAATTCTTGATTGTACCTTGTAAATATTATTAGATTATGTCAAAATAGGGAATTGATTTCAGTATCTTTCCCCTACTCTTCAACCTTCCATTTTCCTGCGCATGCAGGGCTCCCTAGTGAATCTAATTCCAGAGTAGATTTACTAAAATATCTAATCCTAAGGTAGGCAACACTTTGCCCACCTTCCTAAAGAGCTGCAAATCCACTGGGTTTATAGTCTCTAGCTTTTTATGTGAGTACACCTTTCCGTTTTTGCGTATCATAAAGCTTTTAAATTAACTAAAATTCAATTAGTGGTGTTTTTAAGTGCAGTGAAGGAGGCATTTTAAGGAGGGCATCATTCTGACTACTGCTGGAAGCTAGAAGTGTTTTATTTAAAGCAAACTTTCTTGCTGGTGCAGCATTCTCACCTTTCATAATTCTGAAGATGCTGCGCACAGCCTGTCATCGGGCAGGGGTGGTGATCACATGTGTATCTGCTGCTTCTGCTGTAATTATGTCTCTTTGAACAGTTTTCTGTTGAGGAGTTTCTCGCTGTGCTGTAACATACTAGGTTGTTTCCAGTTTAAGATTTTAATGGCAAAATCTTTAGAGTTACAAATGGTGTTAATCTTCTTGCTCTTTGTAATTTTTCTGCAGTTTGAAAATAGTGCCAGTCCTCAGGAGTAATTTTTAGATGTTTTTGCTGTGGTGTGACTTTTTCATTACTATTTAAGAAAAATCCAATTCAGCAGTGATGTTCTGGACTGCTGCCCATGTAAGAAATTCGGGAGAGCTCTGAGCCCTGTATGATGCAGAAGGGGATGGAGTGGGAAAGTTCAGAATTGCTGTTGCCTCTACAATTCTTCCTATCCCTGAGTATTGGAGCTGCCTTCCATGGCATTCCCCTGCATGGATATTCCATTATATGGTGTCTTTGGTGTATGAAGGATTTCCCAAGTGAATTTTGTCACTTTTCTGCTAATATAAGGTCCTATTCAGTGCTCTGAGTGGGGATGGGGCAGATAAACTGTGCCCTCATCACATGTTTGTAAAGGAATTATGTGTGATTGCAGAAAGGGCAAGTTTGGGAAAGCATTTGCAGCAAGCTACATTTATATCCAGTGTGCTGCATGCTAGGCATGTCACAAAGTTGTTTTTCATTAGTTGTGTATAAGGCACCATTTATTACACAGCATGAGTTATTGATTTTGCTTTCTGGGAACTTTCCTCAGCACAAACACACAATTACTTACATTTGCGTGTTACCAGATTAGAAAAAAAGATGTCATTATTGCAGGATTAGCTGTGCCTCAAAGTATCAAAAAATTAGTTACCGTGTTGAAAATCTGTCCCTTAATTTAAATACGACCTGTATGAAACTCACATTTTAAAAGGCTATTCTGTGGCTCCCTGTGCTTACTATGCTGAGACAAATATTTTTCTTGCTGTAATGAATGCAGTTCCATTTCAAGGTGCTCCATGTAATTCCTCTAGAAATGGCATTCACTTGTTCAAACTGTGCTTAGGAGAAACACAAGAAAACTACTGCCTTTCTAGACAGCAACTTCTTTGGTGACAGAAATCATCATAAAATTTAGAATATATTGATGTTTGTATTTAGTGGCAAAGTCTTTGGGGCACAAGATCTTATTGTAATATTTAAAGACCTTTAACTTTTAACTTGACTTATCATCTGAGAGCTGAATATAAGCTCCAAGCATAAGGTAAATAATGAGAGGTTAATGCAATCTTAGTTGGAAGAGACTTCCATCTCTCACCAGTTGTTTACAATCCAGCGTGACACATTATTACTAATCTACACAGCCCTTGCAAGTGGCTAAAATCAGATTTTACTTCCATGTTTGCTATTCTTCAGTAGTAAGTTCATAAGCTTGTAGGAGTCTCCTGCCTGATTCTGGGAAAGAGCATGGAAGTAGTGAGGTGAGAAACTAAACAATTTAAGGAAAAACAAAT
The DNA here is from genome assembly GCF_965231275.1 of Zosterops lateralis. Lineage (NCBI taxonomy): Eukaryota > Metazoa > Chordata > Aves > Passeriformes > Zosteropidae > Zosterops > Zosterops lateralis. The sequence goes on along the minus strand of NC_139769.1, from coordinate 31,238,417 downwards.
GTTTGTGGGCAGTAGCTCCATTTAAGTGTGCATAGCTCCATTTACACTAACTGATTTTCAAGCATTGTAGTTATAGGACAGCAATGCAGGTAACTTGGAAAAAAATCCTGATGCTTATGTTAGTAAAAGAAAGGACAGGGGATGTATTCCAGTGGGTGCTTTCCATTATGCATCAGCCAAATTTGGAGTAAGATCCCCTCTCATTGAGTATTTGTTTTTCATGGCAGCTATAATTTTGTCAACAGCTACTTAGTATCACTGGGCTTTTAAAAATTTAAATTAAAATCAAAATTGGCTTTAATATGAGTGCTGCGTGATGCTTTATAGATTTCTGCTGTAGAACAGCCATTACCTGCTCTGTGGCTTTTTAAATTGGTAATGATTTAAAATTTATTTATAGCTTGACACAATTCCCTCTTTCTCTGAAAGAGTACATGGTGTGACTAGGTGATTATTTTCTCAGGCTTCCCTGATCAGTCTGACATAGTGAAAGAAATACAGAGTAAAAGAAATGCTACCACTGTTGAACTGTGATGTCAGTAACTCTCTAGTTACTCTTGCCACTAAAAGATTTTTTTTTGTCCTTCTTGTGAGCTATTAGCCTTCTCTTTGGAAGAACTCATGAAGCATGTGGTTATAGGGAGTGAGAATCTCTAGTTCTTTGAATGACTTTTTTTCTCTTTATAAGCTACTTCTGAGTCATATTTGCTGTTCCTGATGCAGATAATTTTTCACCTCTCTCAGCAATAGCACTTGTACAGAACGAGTGACAATCGCATCTGTCTCACTGAACATCATCAGCCATCTTATTTCCGTTTCTGATTATTTGTCTTTAGCATTCCATTTCTGATTATTTGTCTTTAGCATTAATCTGTGAAGCAGAAAGAACCCTGCCTGATCGGGCAGCTGACACAGAGAAAAAATTTTATACCTTTTACTTTCCTTTAAAAATCAGAAAAATAAGAAGGGCAGTAAGGGAATAGGCGACTATGATTTGTATTAATGCCTCTTTAATAGCCATTGTGCTGTTAGTAAATGTCTTGCTGCACTAATTTGCAACATGATTGGATTTGCTGACGTACATATATTACACTGAAAAAAATTCCTCCAAAAATAACTAAAGATTTATAGCTGGGACTCAAAAATTTAAATTGCAGTGTCCTGTGGGGGCTATTTTTCACTTACCATACACCCTCTGCTGTGAGTGGCTCCTCTCCACCATGGTGCAGAAATCCTCATGCAGTAGTTGGAAACAGTGTCTGGATTTCTGCCCCTGACTTCACCAAAATGGCAGTTTCAGGGGTCATCAGGTGCTCCTCAGTATTTCTGTGGAGGATGTGTCTCAATAAATCAGTTCTGTGTCTGATCTGGTACCAGCTGATGGCATTTTGTGTGGAAGCACTGCCCCACCCCAATGGGACACGTCCCACAAATTCCTGGCAGTGCTTGGCCCCCACAGTGCCTGCAGGGACCTGAGCACTTGCAGGAGCCACTTGGCCATGTCTCTTACACACCACATGAATATTCAGCACTTGCCAGCAGCCTGAATTCTTTTAAAAGATGGACCCAAAATATCCAGCTTTCTGATTCCTCTCAGGCCCAAATCTGGACCTAATCCAGGCGTGAGTTTGGGCCTATGCCTGTGTAACATTGAAGGTATGGGATGTGTCAGTGTATGTCCATGTGCTGTTGAGGAAGGGGCTGCAGGCAGGTGCTTGGCTGGGGCAGCTGTGAAGGTGTTGCCCTCTTTTGCACGATCTTTAGCTTACAATGAAAACCTCCACTGTGAATTTTGAGGGGTTTGTTTCTCCTCCTCCGCTGCATGGACTGCAGAACATAAGATTCTTACCCTTACTTACTTAGAACTGATACCATTTTCTTCTGCTCTGAATATCTTGCAAAGCCAACAAGTATTTGGACTCATTCTCCTAAACATGGAAAATATGTGAGTTTTGAATCTGCTGTGCTGACATCTGGCTTTCTTAAATAAAAACCTATAATTTATACATGTAGCAGTGCAGTCAGTTGTAACAGTATTCTTATTTTGTACATCTGATCTTTGAGTCATTTCTGAAGCATTTGACAAAAAATATATTTTGTAACATATGAGAACTTAAAAAAACCCCAAAACCAAATTACCAGGCAATTCCAGTGGAAGTCTCTTGGGGAAGAATAGAAATGTTAATAATTTTCCCTCTTTGCTTCTCCAATTATGAAAGGAGATTGAAGGTTGAATGAAAGCAGAGTGAAACTAGAAGTCTTTTTTTCCCTGAAAGCTCAGGGTTATTATAATAAGTTAGTTGAGGCTGTATTATTTTCATACACTAAAAGCTAGTTCTTGATTATCACAGCTTATTTTATACAGTTTTTATAAACGTCGTGCAACTTTAATTGGTTAATAGCTTTCTTGCCAATTACTCTATTAGTTAATAAAAGGTATTCTACATCAAATCTCTCTATTTCTGGATTGTTTACATATTTTCTTTACTTAGTTTCATAAAACAAATCCCTTTTTATTACAGGTGTATTTGTTTTTCAACCAAGGAATAAGTTATTATACTTACGAATTTTCATACCAAGATTGTTTTCACATAGGAACTTATAAATTACTTAGAAGAAGTAACAGGCTAACTTTAGCAATTTAGCAGAGCAGGTCTGATATTATAAGACCTTTATTTTATAATTCTTTTACCTGTCACAGCACAGGATGACCAGGATCAGAGATCTGAGCTTGATGTAAACTGGACAATGCTGAGTAAGTTGTTAAATGTCTGAGATTAACGTTGATATTTGTCCAGCATGTATCTCAAAGTCAATAGAAGTTATATAAAACTTGCCTTTATATAGCTATGATAACCATAAGAGAAGGTGTAGTATATTAGGATGAGGCAGTTAAAAATGTTTGTCTACAAACGACAAAATTTTAAAAATTTCTTGTGACATGGGGTATGTTTAGTGCTTCTCCTCTGGCTTTCAAGCAATGCCAAATGCTGAGTTTACATTGGATTGTAAGTTTGTATAGACCTTCCTGAAATCAAAATAGCCTTATTTATTTAAACTTGGAATTTCTCTCAGATTTGGGGTTGACTGGCACATATTATTCCTATGACCAATTTTTTCCTTCCAACTGAAGCACACAGTAAAACACAGGACAAAGTTTCATCTCTCAGCTTTCTGAAGCTGTGAAATGTTTCCTTTGCCTTCAGTGTTGTTTGCTTTGTTTCCTTGAGGTCTATATTCAATTTTGTATTATATGAGGATCTTACTCAGGACATTTTCTGCAGGGTATTGAAACTTCGTAACTTTGCCCAACTGCTACACTCCAACTCCTGCTCACATTCCCTTCAGCCCTGTGGGACTACCAGTGGCCACTGCCTGCTGCCTGCTTTAGAATTCTCTCGACTATGTTCCCTGCTAGGTCTCTGTGACTTTTGAATCATTCCATTATAATTTAGTCATCTCACCCTCTGCCTAAAACTAACCTTTTAAAACTACACCAAATTCCATATTTAAGATGAAATTATGTATTAAATTGTGGCATATGGTTATTATTTATCAGTTTATTTTAGGCTGTGTTGCCCAATGCCTTCTATTTTGTTTTCATGTTGCAATCATTCATCTTCTATCCACTGAAGTGTAAATGAAATGCAGCCTTTGTGTCTTTTTTGAAACGTGGAGAAATTCATGTAGGTTTCTTACTATACAGAGATGCTCAAGAAATATTAGATGAAGCGATATTAAGTACTCTAGTTCAGCTACTTCTATCTGAATTCAAAGTGTCAATTATTAATTTTTTCTTCAGATGATGGCTGCAAGAAGTGACTTTTGTGTAAGGAAATGTTATTGTTCTGAGGAGGCATTTTAATTTAAGTTAGAAGCTTTAAACTTGTTGAACACACATTTTCCAAGCATACACATCCAGGTTTTATGGTTCTCTCTTTTTAAGTCAGACTCAGTTCTTAATAGACCATGGAACAGTGCATGCTGATTTTATCTTTACCAGTGCTGATTTGGACCATCTTTCCACTGAGATCATGGAACTCTTCTCACCTGATATTTATGAAGTGTAGTGTACTTTCTCTTTCTTTGTTCTAAGATATTATTGCCACAAGGCCACAAGTTCTTTAAGGTGAAGGAGCCATGTGCTTCCTGCAGTAATCCAACAAAAAGCCACATGGCTACAACTCTTTTGCAGAAGGAATTGCCTGACAGACGATAAATTAATCTGAGTGCTGGAGTTATTCATGTCTGTAAAAGATATAAGAGTATTAATCTTGAAATGACTGTTTAACTGTTTTTATATTTTATATTGGAGAAATACCAGGAAAATACCATGATTTGGTACATCAAAGAACATTATCTATTTACCTTTCAATTTACAACATGCATTTTGATTTTTCAACATCCTTATTCTGTGCCAATGAATTTGTAAACTCCCAAATGTCACAGCTTTTAGTGCATGTCACAGCATAACTTTCAGCAGAGAGAAACTTTGATATAAAAGTTCTGATTGCCCATGTCATATTATTCAGATTATTTTGCACTGACTATTATACAAAATTTTTACATATATAGGGCTAATGCTGGGTACACACCAGAAATATTTCTAACATAAATACCTTTGCAATGCTGAGACCTTTACATGCCAAGAGAAAAAAAAAACAGGTGTTTCCCCACCTATTACACATTTTCCTGATAATATTTCAAAGTGCAAAATCTCATTCTTACAGAAACTTCTTTTGAGTTGTTTCCCTTGATTAAAAAGCTTCATTTAGTACTAGCATTTGCCAGGGTAGCTTTCCAAATTTCTTGACCTGCTTTTTTGTTTTATTTTCTCTTAGTGTGGATGGTCTTAGTACCCACCGTCTGTGCCTATGCTGCTCATACTAGTGTCTGACTCTTCCTTTATACATATCACAGGCAAACAGTGGTCATGGTTTCCATCAGAAAAAGCTCCTTTGGGCTCTGATGCTTCCCTGATGGAGCCTGTTTGCACTGAAATTATCTTGACATCTCTATTGATCAACTGTGATGACATGAAGCTGTACTTTACTTCATTGAAATCTTGCATGTATTGTCCTAGTCCTGTGACTAATATTTTCCATCCCTTTTATCAAAGTTCTATGAAATCTGAAGTCCATGTTGAAATGAGACAAAAAGCTTGACTATCCTTGAGCTGAAACCAACTTTCTTTTTACAGGCAGCATTATGAAGCACTTTGGAGTGTTCTGGGAGAAACTTTTTCTGCTCTGACCCATCAGTGTGCTCCTACCAGGCCAACCCACTACTGCACAGCATCTGAGGAATGTTAAAACTTTTTAAACTTGTGTGAGGTCATTTTTCTTAGAGCTGTTGCCCAGCTTCATTTTCAGTTGAGACACATCTATGTTTCACTCATTCTTCTCTAGCCAAGTAATTGAAAGGAGCCATGCAGTGCAACAGCACTGAAGTTGCTGTTTGTCCGTGAAAGACTGACAATACTGACTGACAAGATTTGGGGTGATGCTGGGGCTTTGGGAGTAAGCACTGGCTCAGCTGCTAGCTGCAAACTAGTCACAGGAGGGGATCTTTCTGGAGGGCTTTCTGTCCTTCCTGGGGTGGTTGTGACTTGAGATCTCTGTGAATTTGCCATTACCTACAAGGCACACAGTGACCCTGTTGGAAGGGAAAGGTTGGTCATGTCCCTGCTCCCTCTGGCAGCCCAGCTTTGTGCTGTGATATTTCTTTCAGTCTTATCTCTCTGCTCTGACTCATCTTCTTTTCCTCCTACAGAGCCTACCAGGCAGAGCATGAACTGTATAGTATTGGAACTTAAATTAAGGTTTGAGCCTCCAACAATGCAATGCAATCATTTATTTTATTGCAGCTCACCCTACTGGTACAGAGGCTTCGTGTATGAAGTATGCATCCCTTTTCCCACTGCTCTGGTCCTGCCGGAGAGGAAATGTGTGTAGTGTGCTCATCTCTAGCAGAACCTGGTGTCAGAGCAAGGAAGCATCATGAGACATTGGCCTGTGTTTAGGGAAGGGCAAATATTGCTATGATCTATTTTCTATTGCTTACTATTTCATTAAGTCTCCTTCTGTATTCATTATAACCTTACACAGTATTTTGGAGTAGTTTGTTCCATTTCTCTAATGGGAATGGGCAGGAGCAAATGAACTTGAATTGATTGTTCAAATAATCACAACAGTGAGAGGTTTCAAGTTTGTCCCATGCCTCCTCATACTTCTAACACTTCATATATGGGCAATTATTTACTAAAGTACCTGAGGGCCAGAACTTGACATGATAAAACATGTCTATAAAGAATCTTATTTGTAGAACTCCTTAAATTTAAACTAAGAAAAGAGCACCTTATTAATAACTGTTGATATAATTAACCCTCTGCCCACCTCCCAGGGAGCTTTGGCTGGCTCAGTCCTTGGGAGGCTTTGGAGGGAAATATACCAGGGACAAGGCAAAAGATAGCAAAAGAGGCTCTCTTCCCGAGACCTTTGTCCAAGGCATTTATTCTTCAAGGAATCCAGGGGGAAAGAGACAGAACAAGGAGAAGCGAGGCATTATGTAGCCTCCTGCTCAGGAAGAAGATAGCTGGACCTCAGCCAATCAGGGAGAAAAAGGAAGGAAGGGTTAAACTATATGGTATGAGGTTCCAGGGGGTCGGGAGGGGAAAAACCATTCCCCAGAGAAATACAACAAACTGTGACTCTGAAAAAGTTACAGAATAAAAACCCCAATTATGTTGATAGTCTCTAGTGATTTGTACCAGAATTTAACTGTTTGATCTACATGGAAAAACCTTATATATGCTTATGCACATTCTTTTCCAAAAGCCTAAATATATAGTATTTTTTACTCTACACCTTGTTTGTATTAAAGGAAAACTCATCTAAAATCTCATTATTAAGATCAGCAATTGTTGGAAAGAGGGAGACTGACTCAACCGATGTTGATCAATCAGGCTCAATTTTATTTGTTTCCTCACTTACATTTATATTCTAAGTAATCACCTCATACATATTGCAAAAGTCAAGCTCCTGATTGGTGGTGACTAAACAATAGCTTACTTCATGCTATATGAGCATATTGCAAAAGCCATATCCCCTTGTAGTATTCAGTTCTTCTTTTCTCATGATCTCAGTTTCTCTCCCTCATTCTGTTGTTTTCTAACAGTTCTGCCAGGAACATGCTGGCCTTGTCCTAGCTTCTAATTACAAGATTAATCTGAGAGCTATTGTGTCCCTTATACTTTAACCATTCCTCAGCCATCTTCACGACAAACAATAATGAACTATTTAGGGTTTGTTTTTTTCTCTCAGCTGATGTTCAGGGGATCACATGTAAGATCATATCTTTGTAAAGTTAAGTTGTGCAATGACTGAGAATCAGTAACCAATGACTTTGTGTTCAAACATATTTTTTCCTGTATTACAGGCATTGAAAAGTACTGTAATATTGCTTACAATTGAACTAAACTCTTCCTGGGGTTTCTCCCTAAGTTTGTTTTTACTATTAAACTGAAGAAAATATATCTGCAAACCTCTCCTGCCTTGTACAGTGCGGGGGATTTAGGTGCAGGATTTGTCGCTAATTTCATGTTTTGTTGTATCTTTGACCATGCTCTGAAGAAAAATTTGAAATTTAATGGGTTGCGAAAACGATTTTACAGTGTGTTTCTCTGCGTCAGCTCTTTCCACTACCATCACTTACAGCTCGATACTCAGAAACTTAACTATCTACTTCCCTTTCCAGAATATTTAAAGTCCATACAAGTGGATAGTTCACTGTTAACCGGGTGTGCTGCTGTGCTGTGAAATGACTCGATTTAAACTACATCCCACCCTTCCTCGTATTGCATACAAATTCCACTAGATGTCATCTGGTGTCACCCTGAAGGATAGTGTTTGAACCGCCGTGTCCATCAGCTCAGCCTGGCCTTGGGAGGGTGGGCGTGGGTGCAGGCTCTGGGTGGGGACACTGCGGTGCCACCTTTACAAATGGTCCACTCTAGGCTGAAAGACTCCTGGTGAGACTCTGACACCTGCACTAACTTCTGATGGGGCTTTTTCCTTTGGATTCCTTGTGCTGCCAGGTATAGGGCACAGAACAGCCCTAGGATCATCAAGGGATGTTCTATACAGGAATCAATTATTGCTTGGTTTATTCAGTGGTCGAGCTGGATGTGCTTTCCAGAAAGAAAATAAGGGAAAGGGAGAAGTATCAAAACTGAGAAAGTGGAGGTATCATATCAGAGCTGCTGAATTTATCAATTGTCACACCTGTTCTTTTTCTAGGGATTAACCCTCAACTGCCAGTTTAGACAATGTATGTTGACCATGTTGATTGCAACCATTTTTTCTTATCATGGAGAATAATTCTCCCAGAGAAATTCTTGCTCAGTCTTCCATTTCCTTTCCTGTACTCACTCCTCTAGCATCAGCTTCCTTAATTTTTTTGTTCTCTTCAGGTTTTTTCCCCTCCCACCCTTATATTAATTATCTCAATGCTGTTATGCTCAGTAAACATCTTGCCCACCTGCATCTGTCCCACAGTAGTGAGTGTGGAAGTACTGTCTGTCTCATTCTGTGTTGCACCCATTCCTTCCATCCACCCACATGCTGCCCTGCCTGCACATTGTTCCCTGTCCCTCTTCAATGCTCCCACATCCTGGCATTTAGGGATGTGGGAACATTGCTTCCTGGGGCTTGCCTGGTGCTTGTGTTCCTGACACAGTGTCCTACAAGAGTGTGTTAAATATGAGCACTGAAGATGTGCCTGCAGATCCAGGCCCAAACACAGGGAGAGCAGTAAAATATTAAGAGGTCTTTGTTAACCTTGGGGAGAGCACAGAGTGGTCCTGCTACTCATCCTCATTGCTGCTTGAGTGTGTTTAGTACAGAAATATGGATCAATGGTCTTGCTTCTCGCTTAGTTTAGCCATAGGTGTTTCCAGAGAAGAGTCTTGTTTCTCTAATCACATCTTACTTGGTTGTTTTGACAAATTCTTTTGGGAACTTTCTTGCTATGTGTTTGAAAATAACCTCATAAAAGGTTAGGTTCTCTGTGCAACAAAATTCTGCTCACAGGGATACAGGGAACAGTGTTCACAGCTTCCTTCTTTACAGTAGGTCAAAACAACCAAATGGTTTTTGTTTCTGGGTAGAAGTTGGCATTGCCTGCTAATAGTCACTGCCTGAAGAATTTGAATAATTTCTATATTCATGGCTTTAGGTTTTATCAATAAGGCTGGAAAAATCTTACATTGACCCATTTCTGTATATTCTAATAACCATTGTCCTGCTGAGTGAGAACAGACTGGCGTATAGATAGCACTTCTGGAAGCCTGACCTCAGTTGTACTCTGTGACCTTTCTGTTCCTTTTTTATTCCTAAAAACTGTGATGTCATTGTATGAGCCTGATGTTCTGTGGCCATCTCAGTAGGAGAAGAAATCATGCCATGAGAAGCTTGGACTAGTTTTTACAGGAACTTCCACCTTACCCCTTCAGTTAAGCTTCCCAGATGTGTGCTGTGGTTTGGATGAAAAGCACTGTGTACCCTGAGCTCACTGTGAGATTCTGCATCCACACTTCCACCAAAGCTTAGCAGTGAACAGGGCTTTTTACAGCCCATACAGGTGTACCTTCCTTTGGAAGATACCAGTTCTTCATCTTATAGTTCAGTGTCAAATTATTGATTATAGTGTGGGCCAAGTCAGAATGTTTGACTGTTAGTCTAGGGATCCCCTTTTCTCCAGATGTTTGTTCCAGCACCTGGAGAGTTCCTGGCTGGAGTTTGAGCTTTGTTTGAACATCCAGAGTGTGTCCAAGGTTTCCTCAGACTGGAGTAAACAACAAGCATGATTGCAAACTCATGGCTGGTAAAATTCTGTTCAATATTGAGTCTCTTCTCTGTATCTAAAGCAGCCTTCTTGACCTTCATGGTTGACAAACCATTTACCACAGTAAATATATTACATACTTTTTCCATAGGTAGTACGGAAATCATGGGTTATTGAATTATTAGTGTTATGCAGAGAGTGTTTATCTTGTTTCATTTTTAAGGTTAGCCCTCTAATAGCAGAAGCCTTCTGGCCACAGTGACTTAAAAAGAACCCCAAAAACCCTTGTGACTCCAACGATCGAGTTTTTAGGCAGCTCTTGGTGCCACTTTAGTACTTCAGCTGTGTCACAGACTTTGAAGAGAAGCATTGCTAATCTGGTCTCTCTGAACACAAGACTAGAGTGGTCCTGAAAGGTTGTCAGAGTCTGTCCAAGGATGTGATATGCCTCACAACTGTCTCCAATGGTTGGAGCCCGGGACCCCGAACTCTGAAGGGAGCCCCTGGCCTGGCTGAGGTGGGACGTTTACCGAGTCTTGGAGGACTGATATGCATCTCCACGAGAACGGAATGCAAGAACAATGGAATTGGTTATGGTGGACTGAACCGAGACTGCTTGTCCTAACTGGTCTGTCCATACCTGGAGAATGTGGTTAGCAGCTTGTTCCTGAGCATCCAACCTCGACATAGGTGTTTCCTGCCTTGGCTCTTTGCCACTCACTTTGGTCCCTGCCTTAACTAACCTATAAAGACTCTGGAGACCCTGCTCACTTTTGTGATCACCCCACTGGAGAAGATCATGTCTATAGGCATCTCTACGCCTCGAGGACTTGTCCCTCCACGTTGGTAGCTATAATCCCCTTCCCCTCTTTCTCTACCTTTCTCACTATTCTCTATTTTCTCTCCCCACTATCGCATTTGTTGGCACTAAATAAAAGTGCATTTTTTTTGTTTAAGTAAACTGAGTTGTCCCCTGCTGTGTCTTTTGCACTCTGAGATCCGTAAAATGAACCATCAGGTTCCCCACATATGTTTGTGGACCCTTACAAAGGTTTACATTTTTTTTTATTTCATGCTCTACTCAAGCTATTTTTAATTTTATTAGTGAAAGGGACCATGTGACAGCAGGTCACCGAACTAGTTTTGATAAGTGCTTTAAGGCTGTGTGGTGCTTGAAGAATTTGAAGGGAAATGCTCAGTAGAATGTAAATGTTGATCGTCTTCGGGGTCTTTCAAGAGGATAATTTCTGAGGATGTTTTGAGAAATGAGAGGAAATGTGTATATTTCCAAAATAGGCACATTGGCTCATGATTGATGTAAACTCCCTTTTAGTGACTAAACCTTTGAGGATTTATCTACCCAAATCAAGCCAGGGGATTACCTTAAGTCCCCTCTGACTTTGTTTCTGAGCATCCAAGACAAGTTTTAATCATCCAATTAATATTAAGAACTTGTTTTAGAATTTCTGCCTCTGTTTCATAACTAAAGATTTCATTTCAAAAAGCTTTATCTGTAGACATTATACACTGATGCAACCAACTCATGTCTATGAATGGAAGATGAGACCATCTAATTTTACCACATTCTACTATCTATTTTTTGTTTTCAAACTCATTTCACAACCATAAAGAAGGTGACGTGAAAAGCCTGCTGCTTCAGAGTGTGGGCAGGGATGGGTGGCGCTGAGGAGTCTGTGGTGGTGAATTTGAACTGTTCATCACTATCTCAGCTTTAATTTCCTTCCTGTTTCACTGTTCATAATAATGCAATGTTTCCATGGGTGGCCAGTTCAATATATGGGAGAGACTTATACTATGTTATACCATATTTTTATTTAGGATAATATTAAAATTATCTGGTTTGGGTAATTAAGTTTTCCAAATCAGAGATGTCAAAGCTAATCTTCTAAATACATATTCAGAGTCTGCTAGACTCTTGAGTCCTTCCATAAAGAAAACTGCAAAAGAGAGAAGTTAATTCATTTCAAAAGTATACCTGAAGATGGTACAGTGGTTGATTTTTCCACTGGAACTTCAACAAACAATGAAAATGGTTTTTTTGGGAGTAAGTTAGAACACTTAAAGACAAGTATGAGGCACTACTGTCAAATCTTAAAGATTTTCCATGTACTATACATCCTGTTTTCCTGCACTGTTCTGTAGCTGATGGCCAACCTGATTCAACTGTTTCTTTTAGAGACTGAACGGAACAGCAAATTTCCATTCTCTCATGGTATATCTTTTCCAAAGAGGGAAAGTGAAATCTAATTTTAAAAAAAGGCCCAACCCACAGCCGTGAAACTAATGTGTGATGTTGGGGCTGTTCCTGAACATGAGTGGAGGGAGATGAGTGCACCCACCTTGTACATGAACCAAGGATGACAGAAAGCTCTGAGTGCTTTGATCTGTGTGTTCTGAGTCATCCAGATCCCTTAGTCCTTGTTAAAACAACCACTTTGGACAGGCCTGCTATAGCAATACACATATTATCCTGGGATTGTAGCATCCCAGAGCCAGGCCTGGATTTCTGCTATACTGTTATTTGCTTGGTGAAATGTGGTCATATTGTCAGGGATGCTTGAGTGGACTGGAATATCTCTGGAGTTAACAATCTGGGAAATTGACCTTTGCTGTTGATATCAGGTTTGTATTGCAAATAAGGTGAAAGACTTGAAAATAGGCAAGGTTCTTGGATTGTGAAGAGTGAAATTGTCCCTCTTCAAAGAAGAAAAATACCTTTCTGCTCTCTCACTCTATCAAATTATGAAGTAAGGATAGATGCTTGTGGAAGAAAGTCAAAAGTCTGTTCTTCCTTCCTCAGAAACTCTGGTCTATTGTAACTGTGTAATACAAGTTGGTGAAATGGCTAAGACAGTCTCCTCTGCTAGCAACAAGCCATTCAAAAAGAAATAAAAATCCCAACTGTCCATGCTATGAAATATGATTTTAGTCAGAAATTTCATATGTGTCTTTGGCTAACTCATAGCAAAATTGTGAAACTGCAGGGGGAGCAAAGAAAGATTGGGGCCACAATAATTTAAGGAATTTACAGTCAAAAGAATAATGTTACTTGAATGCAGTATCTGTTTAGAGAGTAGCTGGTATTTCTAAGTTCTCTTTTATCTTCTGTAAGCTTGGAGTTCTGCAAACAGGGACATTTTGTCCATGTAAACTGTATCAGGGCAAACATGGTGGTGCACCTTGTGTGGGACGCACTGTTGTTACTCCTACTTCACAGCAATTAGATCTATTCCTAGTGATCCTGGAAAATTATTTCATGTAAGAACGCTAACTGGAGACTGGTTTATGTTATTCCAGTAGCATTCAAATTTTGAAGTCAGACTTTCTCAGGAACACATAACTTAAAAATAATACTGCAAGATCGTGGTGTTTTCTTCTGCATTTATTAACCTTGAAATGAAAGGTTAATTTCATTAATTGCAATTGTAATTTGCAATGGATTCCAGCTACTCCAGTAGGTGATAGTGGAGACTGGCACTTTTCTATGTTCCTTCCAGCTCGTTTGCTCCTGATACAGGTTTTGGTTCTCCCCTGGAGGTCTCAGAGCTCCCAAAGGATGGCAATCAGAACATGGTCTATCCTTGTCAAGAGGTGATGTCTCTGAATTTATAGCTTCTCCCTTTGGTAAAGAACAGAGAGAGGGGCTGACAGAGCTCAAGTTATTCTGGAAAAATGGAAAATTTGCAAGGGTGAGATAAAATCTTACATTGCCACTCATGTGATACCAGTGTCTCATGATGGAAACTCATAAAACCAAGGCATTCTTCGACTTATTTTTGTTATAAGCTCTCAAGTCACAAGGTTTGGAAAGTGAGTTTTGGGAGTACTCTTGTTCTTAGTTACATATTTCAAGCATAATCACAACTGTTGGGGGTTAGGTTTGTTCCTTTTTTACTTATAGAATTTTTCCCCATAAATTGCTAGGAGACTAAGTACTGGGTATTTATGGGTGCTTGACCAAAACAAAGAGGAGGCTAAAAGTTGGGAGGGGGAAGATCAGGTGGAGTTTTGGGGCAGGTAAAGGACAGAGCTGGAGGCAGCTTCACCCTCTTGCTCTCAGCATTCAGAGAGAGAGGATGGCCAGGCTGTTGCTTGCTGCAGGAGGAGTTCACTGTCACCAGAAAGTCCAGTCCTGGGAAATCTACCATCATCTGCTCGCGTGCCCTGGAATTCTGAGCTCCTCTGCCTGCCCTGCTGGAGCTGGGCCAGCCCTGCCCCACTGTCGCAGCTTTTTCAGCACCGCTCTTTTTACTACAGTGTGACCCCGCACCCCCCTGCCCTGCCGTGACATCCTGCCCCTGCCTGCTGGGGACATCCTGCCGCTCCAGCCACCAGCCCGGGACTCTCCACTGTTCCAGTCTGGTGCTCTGAGGGTCCTGAAGGGGACTGAGACCAAACTGCCCTGGGTTTTGTGAAGCAAAGCCCTCGAGGTTCCTGGTTCTGTTTTGTTGTTAATGCTGTAGTTGTTGTTTGTTTTGCTTTTTTATACATACTAGTGAAGAGCTGCTATTCCTATTCCCATATCTTTGCCTGAAAGCCCCCAATTGCAAAACTATAATAATTTGGAGGGAGGGGATTTATATCCTCCATTCCAAGAGAAGCTCCAGCTTTCATGGTGGACGCCTATTGTGATAAATTTTGGGTAAAAATTCGGGTATAAAATAATAACCTGATGTGTAATAAGGAATAAGGTTAATAAAATTGTGAAATCCAGTATAGGGCTAATCATTTCCCCCCCCAGCCTGCCAGTCTCAGTTGCAAAGACAGGATGAACATCATCAAGCTAGACAAAGACACTGGCCAACCTCGATAAGAATCACTTCCTTGCCAATGCAAGGAAGAAATTCCTTCGTGACAACGATGCCAATCTCATCAACCCGCTGGTGATCTCATCAACTCTCCGGGCGAAACAAGCAAAATGAAATCAGCATAAGACTAACACATGAAATTGACATAAGAAAGAGTTTTTCCCGAAATGAGACAATGAGACCTGACAAGATCCGGGAAGGCCATCGAAAAGAAATTCGGACTATTCAGCCCATTCTGAACACCTGGACTGCCTAAGGGCAGAAAAACCCTATAAAACGCTGGACTGAAAGCTGCATCGGCGTGGATTTGGGGGTCTTGTACCCCGGTGCGGACCCCTATCCACCCAGCACGGTGCTGACCATTTCCTATTTTTGTGGCTTTCTCATTTTTCTTGTGCTCGATATTTTGTTATTAATAAATTGTCTTTTATTTATCCGATATTTGCCATTGCATTTATAACACTATCTTTCAAACCAAGACAACAACTATCTTTTTTGTGGTCTGTGTAAGTCAATATCACCTCCTCCAGGTAACTCAAATTATGGTTGTTCAAAATGGTCAAAAAGAGAGAGAAGTGGTGGAGGTATAATTAGTATTTGAATATGGAGATGAGAAGTAATAGCACAGTGAGACTGAAAGGAATTGTGTGTTTCAATATTTCAGTAACTACAGTGGAAAAATCACTTCAAATAAGATGTAAAACCATTATAAAACTTTATTTTAAACTATATTTTAATGAAGACTTATTGTTTTTCAATAAATTAAACAGCAAAGATGCTGCATACTCACTTATTGAATACAAACGTAATAAAAAACAGCCTATATAATTTAAACAATATGCATTTTAGGACATGTCAATTTAGAATATATTTACATAGCACAACAGCATTGTGGAACTCACACTTATTATTGTGACTCACACTCACACTCCATATATTTTTAAAAGAGTTTTCAGTGTTGTCTAGGCATTTTCTTGTCATGCCCAAAATTGTCAGTCATTCTAGTTTTCCCTTTGAACTTGATAATCTTTTCCCAATGCTCAGCTTGTGAGTGTTGCACTTCCTAACATTCAGCAGTTCTTTGGGATGTGAGACATGGTTCAGTGTTCATAGTGCAGGTCAAACATTGTTTTCCACATCCTGCCTTGACTCCGTGGCATGTGGGAGGAGGGGATTTTCTCCCTGTGTTGTTCTCACCCTTATGACAGCCTCACCAGCTTTTATCCTGCATCCTGTTGGCTGTGGAGCTGTGTGCATCTCCCTCATACTCCTCCTCCCAAGATAGGGATTTTCCTTGTAAAGATCCAACCACCATGGAGGATTTCCTCGCAAGATATTTGACAGAGTTTACTTGGCTCTTCGCATTTCAGACACTTTATTTTGAAGTGTTTGTTTGCAGATGGTTCAAAAGGTTCAGATAGGATTTGGATTTTAAAAATCTGGGATACGAATCCCTTTCCATGAGGATGTACACTGTTTTCTGGGCTTCATCAAAACTTGTGTGAGTTGGGTCTTGAGCCTTTTTGGCAGTTGCTTCCCTCATCTGATAGTCAATATTGATCTGGAATAGAAAAAAAAAAATGCCGTTAAAAACTTACCTTTAAATGTAGTTTATTTCTATATCTTTTTGTCAATACATGCATTTGCAGCCTTAGAACTCTATGATAGTTCAATATCAGAACTGTAAATTGGGGGAAATCAAATACCTGTGTCCTAGTTAGGCACAAAAATTGTTGTTCACTATAGAAATGTAGTTTGTTCTGGAGTCAGAATTAGTACAGCTCAACTTGGAGAAATAGCCTCCAGTTACTAAGAGAAATCCTGTGTTGAGTGTCTCCAGTTTAAATATGATCAACATACAGAACTTTAACTTATCCAGAAGGTTGACATATTTTAAAAGGCAAGAAATGTTCTGTGGTGCTTCTACTTGCAAGCATCAAGACTTTCCAGACACCGTCAGCAATTCAAGCTGAGCTGGCTCAGTGAAGAGCATCATGTGCTGAGCTCCTGAGGCCTTTGCTGAGCTCTTCCGGGGACTCTCCCAGTACTGGCCTGCTCCCAGTGACTATTTGTGAGATCTGATAATGTCACACTGCAATCAGCTGTGATGCAAGAAGGGACCTGAAAGCGTGTCTGTGTCTTCTTCTTATGCCACAAGAGTGAGTGTGTAAGCATCTCAGTGGAGCCACATTTCTCCCTTCTAACTCTGCACAGGTTGGCTTTATACATACCTGCCTAATGGCATCTGACTGAACAAATTCCTCGTAAATCCTCTCTGCTTTGCCATGTAAATGATCAGACTTGGTTTTCTTGTAATCCTCACAAGCCAACCAGAACTCGATGTTTTCCTCACTGAACTCTGACTTCAGGAACTCCCGAAAGACACCTTGACCACCTAAAGCCAACACAAATAAATAATCTTTTACTATATGATACTTGTGACCATGGAGGACAAAGAAAGTAGCAGGAGTTGTATTGAAATCTGATGTAAAATGCCAAAATACACTGTTCTTCTCTTCTTCAACATACTACAGATATTCGAAAATATTAAGACTGATAAAAGTCTTCCTAATTATGTTCAGTGTTTTTAGATGCAGACTCTGGGTCCTGATCCTATAACAATGGATCCTAGTCCTTCCTAAATTGATTGTCTTAGAATATAAGTGGAGAGAAAACTCCAGATTAAGCTATGCACTCTCCAAGGACTGAAGACTGGTCAAAATGAGCTATTTGGTGGTTAATTTCTATACTGAAAATGGAAAAAGACCTCAAAACCCAACTTGGAAGCCAAACTGTAGCACTGTTCATGTTACACTAGAGCTGTAAAAACCTGAAGTGTAGCTGCCCATTGTCTGACAGTATTTATACAATGCTACAGCTTTGCTTGTTTGGTGAGATTTGATAAAACTATGTCCTCAGAGTAAGAACAAAGTCATGCTGAAGCAAAAGACTTACTTTGGCTGGCCAAGAGCTTTTCCAAAGACTGTGACCACTGAATAACTTCCTCTGCAGAAAGCCTAAGGTGACAAGTAAAAGAAAAGACTCTAGGTAAGAAACCATGGGGGGGGGGTTGTATGTCTGAAGGAGACAAATTTTATAATTTATTATTATATTCCAGAAATATATGCCAGGTATTTTACTAATTTATGGCTTTGTCATAATCTGAGATCCTGGAGACAGCCCACATTGAGAAAAATAATCAGAGATGGAAAAAATATAGAACTATGATATTATCTTGAATTCCGTTCTCAGGAAAATAGCCATTTACTGTAACTATGATAAAATTATTTTATACCTGTACTTCTGTTTCCATATTTTTGCAATAGGAATGATAATACCCCTACTCCTCATTTAAGTGAGAAGTATTTTTTCTTGTAAATTTTAGAGAATAGTTACAATGTCCCTCTGATAAAAATGGATTTAACTGAAGTATCTTCTCCCTCACTGTTTGATGCAAACATATCAAATCACTAATTCAAAATTCTTAACTCCATGTGTAGTTTCTAATTACTAATGTTCTCTGCTCTTGCATTTTGGAAATTCTAGATCTTTTTATAATATTTGTTCTAGAAGCAGTTTAGAAATGAAGTAACTTACTATACAGTAATCTATGATTGTATTGTATAACTTGTGCGTTTCTGTACTTACATGACATTTCTAGAGTTGGAAGTCTTGATCCCAGATTCAATATGTGGCACCATGCATTTCAAATAACTTTTGAGATCTGTACCACTGAAACAAAGAATAAACATTTTTTAATCCATTGGAAATGCAATTGCACTTAATTTACATTTATATTTTCTTCAAACTTTCAGAAACAGCTCCATCCTATGAATGAATTCTGAGAACTTACATGTCCAAGTAATTTTTTTAAAAAAGACTGAGACCCCCACTGTATCCAGAATCTACTTCTGATTACTTAAAGTAATGAATTAATTAATATGTTTCAGCCCAAGCTTTTTTTAATGATGTTGCAGTCCTGGGCTTTGAGCAGTTTTTGTTCATTTAGCCTGAACTACAGTGCTAATTCTTAATGTCCAAGATTAGTAGAGTGTTATTTTCACTTCTAATGCATTAAATTTTATACTAAGTTGTATATACTTACAAAGCCTTCTGCTTCTTTTTATGGACTTTGCCTTCTGCAAGCTTGCAATCTTCTTTTCCATTTAATTCAGTCATGTTGTTGTGGGAGAAAAAGAATCCTGGCATTTTCCTTGGCTTTAATGTGAAGCACCCTTGGCCACAATGATCCTCCAGCCCCAACTGACAGCTCACAGCCTCTGCAGCTGCCTTTTATTGACGCAGGCAGCCCTGCGAGCTGGTGTGAGCAGAGTTGTTTATCGTGTATCTTCATCACAAACTCTGGAAGTTCCCCTTTCAGTGCTCAGTGACGTGAGTATTTTTTGAGAAAAAAAAAAAAAACAGACAGCAGTGTCTCGTGGTTGAGGTTAAACCAGATGAGGCTGAATTGCTTTGGGGTTGTTATGTGTCACTGTGTATGTCTGTTACCAAAAAAAAACCCAAACCAAAACCCTCTAGAACTTTGAATTCTTGTCTCTTTCTGATAGGTACTTGCAAGTCAGAAGTATTTTTTAGTTTGATCAACAGAGCTGCAAATACTGCAGCTTTTTCTTGACTTGTTCAAAATTTACTTGTTGCATGCCTGTGTCCTGCAATTTCATACTTCTCAGCTGGTTAGGTGGGCTCAGTGGAAGATATGAAAAAGGTACTTTAAGATACTCCAGTAGTAAAGTTCCATATGCAACAACCTATTTGCAAGTCCCCTGTTAATCTTCAAACTAGAACATTACCTTAGACAGGTTTGTTTAGACACGTTATGTGAAAATATTTAGAAGTGGTTTCCTCAGGAAAAGGTTTTGAAACAGCAAGAACTTATTTAATTTGGTTTAATTTTTGGAAATCAGGTTCTTTGGAAGCACAATGCCATATTTCAGGAACACCTCCCTAATTTTGAGTGAGTTGGTATGTATAAATATTAATTAGGTTACAGCTGTTGTTATAAACACTGTGAATATTACAAACTGTTTGAAGGAAGTGTGAGTTGTTTGTACATACTCAGGTTCCACTGCAAAAAAGCAGTCGTGGATATAAAGCAAGATAAAAAATTAAGTGTAAATATTTACTTGTCCAAGATGGTGATTTGGATGTTGAAATATTCCTCTGGCCCCTAAGCATCCCAATTTCTGCTTGTTTACTTGGGTTCTTTGTTTCTGTGATGTTTCAAAGTTGGTGTGTTTGGGTTTCTATACTAAATAACACGCAACTTTGATTACTTATAAATAGCTTGTGAATGATGTGTGCAAGGCTGGATATGATGGGTTGATAACTGCTGACATATCCCCGCCTTCCTTGGGAACTATGGTGCGAAGGGCTGGGAGCCTTCAGAGCTGGCTGCAGACAGATGTGCAAGGACAGACCGTCAGCATCAGGGTGGTTTTAACCACGGCAGGCTGCCGGTCCCCTGAGTGCTGACAGTGACACAAATGTGTCCGCAGGAAATATTTATCTCCACGCTATCAGGTGAACATTGCCCTTTGTGCAGAGGCAGAGGTATTTACTGACTGTTTTTACCCCCCTGAACAGGGCGCAAAAGGAAGGAAGAGATGTTATCAGTGTCGGATTTGTTTTTGTATCTAACATCCTGGGTTTTGACATTCTGCCCCCCATCAGCGTCTCATTGCGTTCCCTCAGTTAGGAGCTGTCCTCGCTGGGAGGTTCCATTGCTGGGAAGGTCACAGAGATGCTGTATCCAAACCCTTCTCAGAGGAGGGCAACAAAAGGGTAAAAAAATCTCATCTCCCAGAACTCTGTAGCCTCAGGCAAAAAGTGGGGCAACGTCTTGAACTTATAGCAGCTGGTAATCATAAGTAATCCACCAGTGAGGTTCTGTGAGTGTGAGGGACAGTGTTGAAGAATAGGATGGTTTACCTTTTTGGTACCGTTTGGTTATCAATGATGGGCTGTTGATGGTTCATTTACAAGATGAGGAATGCCTTTTCCCCATTTAAAATGAAATTACTGCCTTACCTTTCAGATTTGTTAAATGTATCAATGCATGTAACAGGTGTTGAGTCAGACCTTCTTGTAGAAAGGAATTCTCAAGCTACTGAATCTGATTGTACTTCACCTTCTTGCAATAAATATTCTCTTGACTAAAGAATAAATAACATTTTTGTCATTTACATCAGGGTAATACTGCTGTCCCACAGCATTTGAATTGTTTTCCAGGTCACACAGTACTTGGATTACTTTCCAAGTACTTTATTTGGTGGAGGAGACCAGTGGTGATTCACTCTTTCTATGCAAGCCTACTCATCTTTAAGATTTTACTTGTTGAGGGATTCTGCTTTATGAAAGAGTTGGACTAGGTCCCACAGGTGGATTAAATGTTGGTTCCCTGCAGTTTTCATGATTCTATTGTCCTAAATACTCAGACTTGACATTGCTAGAGACGAAAGTGCTACTTATTTTCAACTTTAAAAATATGATGCTTCAAACCCATATGCATTAATCCATATTCAGGATCACTATCCTTGTTTCCTGTAGACAGAAATGTCTGGTGGGATTTTACACGATGCCATGAGAAATAGTCATGTCCTGACCCAGTAGAAAGCTTTTCATATAACTTCTTCCCTCCTAATTTTCTGGTTTTCTTTCCGTTTCATCATGGGATGATTGGATGGCTTTTTCATCTCCCACAACCTTAATCTACCAATATGATACTTTTCTCCATTTCATGCATGATGGCCAATTGCTGCTTGAAATACTTTCTCACTTAATAACTATTTTTTTTCCTATTATTACAGGAAATTGCAAAAAATCTATTTTAAACCTTACAGTTTTAGGTCTTATTAGAATAATCCCATTATTTGATACCAAACCATCTTTGTCCTAATATTGGCATTGTCTCAGTTCGTTCTATCCAGTACAAGGACAGAGGAAAACTTTTTGGAGGAACAGCAGCATAGCTGGCTGTCACCAGCTGGTTTCTACTCTTTTCCAGATCTCTAGTCCATTTATGATGAGTGATTAATCCAATTTTATGTGCACAGAAGATGCTCACAAATATTTGCCAATATTCAACCTGTTTCTGTGCATCGTTTTCTCTTCTTTCTGGGGACCATTTGGTAGAGTATAAGAGAAAAAAAAGTGAGAAAATTTCCAAGGTTACAACACTGGACAAGTTTGGTTAAAGCAAAGAGGACAAAAACTTCTGTGAACTCCAAGTCTCATTTGCTGGTCAAAATTATTTCAAGCTTCTCCTTCTGACTTCTTCTTTTTTGTTTCTTTTTGGTCACTCTTGTCTGGCCTTGCCCTCACTCATTCTCCATTTCAGGCACACTTTATTTCTGAATGTTCTTTTTTGACTTAGGCAAGTTGTTGTCTTCCACATGCGGCAAATTTTCAGCTTTGCTGCTGTTGGGCATAAACTTCCCTGGAGTTAGTCTGGCCACATCTGTGCTGAGCTCAAGTGCCCAGTCAGGCAGAGCTGCCTCACTGCAGCACTCCCCTTGCCCGTCACATAGCTGAGTGTTAGCTTAGTTGTGAAAACAAGTGATTTCTTTGAAATGCATCTGTCTCTTATGTGACCTAAAGAAGTCAACTACTGATAATCCATCTCTCTAGCACTTAAGGGAAATAGAAACTAGTTTCTGCGGGAGAGGAAACAGTGTGCATGAAAAAAAAAAGCGATGCATGATTTTGAGCTGCACAGATATTATTTATTTTGAAATGTTAATATTTTCTCTCATATTACATAGTCAGTCCATAACAGAGTAATGGTAGCCATCATAAATTATTTTTGAATTAATTTCTGTTACAAGCAAAAGTTTTCTTGAAAAAAATTGTGAAGCCACCAAAACAAAAATCTTGCCACTGGTTTTAGTGTACTCATTTTTTATGTTGGACTGATTTGATTGAGAATTGGATCTTTTTGAGGGATATTTGGTTTTTTTCGAAGTTAAGATGTTCCCCATGTTAGCTTTTGTTCCTAATTAATTCAATGTGTTCTAATTTTGCAACCAGTAAGGCATGAGTAGGGCTGAATGGCATCAGACTCCTCAAAATACAGGAGGAATTCTAGATTTGAGAATTAAGTGGAACCTAATGCCAGCCTGCATCAAGGAATGCCACAAGCTAAACTTTGAGCAATGATCCACCACCTGAGAGTCTTGTGGCATTGGGTCTGTGAGAGACCTGACTCTGAAGGACAAGGGACCAGAGCTTTCCTGTCTGTTTTTAGCTCTTTCAATTCCTCACTATAAAATGGCAACTCAGGAACATTCCTGCAAAATTCCATTCCAAAATTCCTGCAAAGTTACAGCCCAAAGTTGCCCTGTCTTTGAAGTATCTGCAGAATTCTTTTAGGGGATTTTTTTTTTTTTTTTTTTTTTTTTTTGGTAGGGTTTCCCCTAGCTTCTGAAGGAAACTTGGGGGGGTTTGGGGGGTTTTCTGTACCATGGCAGTGAAGGAGAAACCTAGAAACCTGGCAGGAGCACTTGAAGTCACTGTGGAAAGCACACAATGATGTTTTCTGTGCATTTATGAATCATATGGCGATTAAAATACAGCCCCAATCCTGCATCCATTCTCGGAGGCCTACTCTAAAGGGATGACAACACATCTTTCCTTTGTCTGTCTCAACCTCTAAATGTCTCCATGGGTGCTGTGCTCTCTGCTTTTGTGACTTTAGATGTGTCCCTAACCTCTCTGGCTGCTTCACATTGCTTTTGTGGGTCATCATTACCTACTCCATACCTACTCCAAGCCTTTGATTTGAAACTTTGCTGAATAAAATTGTTCCTCTGGTTATTATTTTCACTCTGGCATATTTTCAAACTTTCATGACTTGACTTTATAGAAAAAATATTATCAATATTTTATGGTAAATGTTGTTGGCATTAAGGGTTGTGTGTATATGACAGTCAGTGCAAGGAATTAGATGGGTATTTCCTCACCATACTAAAGCACATTTCACTGACATGCATATCCAGTAATTCCCTCTTTCTTATGACCATTTTTTAATTAGACTGTAAAAGGCTTATACAGTTTATCAGAAAACTGATCCTTTTCTTTCTGGGGCATTCTGTCAGAAATGAATAAACTGTTGAATTTCTGTGAAATCAGGGGACTTGGAGTTTTCAGCGAGACTGGCTGACACTTGGATGAAGAAGAAAGAAAAAAAAGGAGAAAAATCTGCAGTACAGTGACTTCTGGGTGCTGAGGGTGATGCTTCCTGTGTCTGCTGTTGGGTAGGGCAGGAAGCGTTGATCACTCATCATCTGGGAAATGCACATATTTCTCATTACCTCCTCACATTTTCATGAGTCCCACACTGCACTGAACCAGCACCTTGTCTCTCATGTGTCATTAAGCAAAACAGAGTGAGAGCAGGGCCTGTGGCACTGGGGTGTGAAGCAGAGTATGCTGAGTTTCCACTGTCAGCATGGAAATGTGATATGTGAGCACAATACAAGCTTAACTTTCAAAGCCTGAAGGTTTCAGTTTCGTCTGAATCTCAATGGAGAAAAATCAGATGCTCTTTCTCTCTCAGAGATGGTAAAATTCTGTATCCTTCAGTACTATAATAACAAATGGTTTGATTGAACACAGCAAGCTAAAATTCATGGTATCCCTTTAAAAAATGTTTCTAAGAACTTTTTAACGGTAGAAATATTACTGAAGCTTTTAATGGAGTTATGCTGATAAAGACTTCTCTGAAGAACTGCACTTTTAGGTGCCTGTTTTATACTTAGTGTTATGAATTCCCTGATTGAATTTTTACTTCAGTGCCAGCCCAGATATGGCTCTCTTTAGCAAAAAAAGCCCTCAGAAGGATGTGTTCATCCAAAGATTGCCTTGCTACTGGAAACCGCTCCAGACAAAAGGAGGATCTGTCCTGACTCTCAGGAGAACAAGCAGATATATCAGGAGACTATCTTAGCTAAGCAAGGAACTCATTATGGTGCTCAGATTAAAAAAACCAAACAACAAAAAACCCCAAACAAACAAACAAACAAACAAACAACAAAAACCACACCCAAAATGAACAAACAAGAACCCAAAACAAAACAACAAAGAAAACCACCCAACAACACCCGCAAAAACCCTTCCCCCTAAAAAAAAATCCAAACCCAACAGCATACAGGGAGTGGAAGAATGGATGTGCTAAATAGAAGGGAATTAGAAGCATAATGCAGATTATGGATATACAGAAAATCATCTTCCCTCTTCAGGGAAGTGGAGCAGGCAACCTGCCATTCTGGATCATCTGGATCATATCTATTCTTGAAGATTTTCCAGACTAGACTGGATAAAGCTGCGAGCAATATGGTCTGAGCTCATAGCTGATCCTATTAGACTAGAAACCTCCTCAGTTTGTTCCCAACATGATTTTTCCTGAGATTCTGTGTATAACTAATGAATAATGAGTGGAATATAGGAGCGTAATTCAGTTAGAAGAGTACTACTTGGGAAAGAATGGTAATTGTAGAAATTAATACAGGTTTCCAGCTTGACTATTTTGAATGAGAACTACACACTGGAAGTGCAACATTCAAATAACCATTTCTTCCATCTCCCTCTGAAAATACCTGCCTGGTATATAGGTGAAGTAGCAGAAAGTTACTTCAAAAATTAGGAAAATTGAAGATAGCTATGAGGTCTCAATTTAAATCTATGAAGATTTAAATGTTACATGTTTTCCATTATGATCTTTGAGAACCAGCTCTTGTGATGAACCAGGAAAGGAATAGAGTTTAGTTGTATTTCCTGTCATTTACTTTGATTCTTACTTGCTGTCTAATTTCAGTTCTCAGGAACTGGAATGTTTGCAACAGAAAGACTTGAATTTCCTTACATTGATGGTGTTTTGCATTTTTCTCTTATGTCACAGGGACAGACCCCATCCATCCTATTGGTGAACCTCCCTCCCTTCCATATGACTCGCACCTGACACCCCCTGAAACACTGGAACATCTGGAAGTGCTTGGGCTCAGGCTGGGCAGGGCTCTGAGGTACCTGATCTGGTTGAGGGTGTCCCTGCTTATGGCAGGGAGGTGGACCATGTGGCCTTTCAAGGCTACTTCCAACCCAAAACCACTTTAGGATTTTATGCAATGCCTGCACTGGACTGGCTGCTGCTGGTGAGCTGCTGGCACCTCTGTGCATTTGAGGACATTCCAGCAGCTAGCTTATCATTCCCGGGAAGAATGGGGGCAAAGGCTTGTTATTAAAATGCAAATCTACTGTAGTTCTTTGAAAACTGAACTCTTCTTGGGTCATACACCGTTTAGTTAAAGACAGTTATTAGTAAGAAACAAGTGGCTTCATATTTGACAAGACAATGTTCCTAAATCTATTCACTCATGTCACTGGTGCCTGTGCTTGGCACCCGTGTTTAAGAATGGATGCTTAACAAAGCCTTTGGTGTCTGAGTTTGATTGAGAACAGCCTGATCCTTCACACACCTTCTTCTGGCAGAGTTAGGAACAGAGTTTATGTACATACCCACAGTTTTGCTAAAATGAATATATGCCTCTTTGTGTCCCTGCATATCTGTCTCTTCTCTAAAATATGTGGAAAATTACACTGCTCTAATTTACATCTAAATTACAGGACATGGGCCCTTGTAATTCAGAACCGCTCCTCATTAATTATCTATCTGGAAGCCCACAGACCTTGGCTGACAAGAGTACTGAATATAACCTTTGTGCAAAAGAGTAGTTGCCATATTCTCAGAATGGATTTTTCTAACACGTGTCATTATGAAAAACCAAACTCCCATTTCCCACCAGTTCCCCACCTGTGGTGAAAACTCCTTATTTCAGCCTCGTTTCTCTGACCTCCATAGAAAATTAAAACTGTCATTCCTGCAGTGTGGGCTGCCTGGTTTGGAATTCCCCACCAACTGTGTGCTGTACATGTCAGTAAACCAGGTGAGCTTTGATAGATGTGACCACTTCCCTTTAATTTTGAAATGAATTTTAAGATGAACACAAAAAAATTCAGCGTGCAAAGCAAGATAACCAAATCTGGAGGGAAGGTTTCATATGAGCAGCAGGAAATGGAACCCACTGAGTTTCATGACAATAATAGTTCTGCTCTTAACTGCTGAGCTTTCTTGTGCTGCTCTGAGTTACTCTGAAAGAGTCATCAAACATAGATGTACATGTTCTTCTAACCTCAACCATGGGGCCTGGAAACTACAGGCTAACAAACTTTAGACACATACCTGTTACACTGGCTGTCACTGCCCAGGCAAGTGCTGAAAGGAAGCAAAAAAAGACTCCAAAAAATCTTTTTATTTTTTTAAGAGCATAGATATTTGTAAAAACATATGTGGGTATTGATATGTGTATATAGAATTTGACATTATCTCCAACATGCCTTTAAACATAACATTAGAATGGCTTTTCTCTTTCCAAATGTGATACATAACACCAGAATGCTTGCAGAAAATGTGATTAATAAATACCTGTTAGGAAATATCTGTACATATTTACATGTGTTTTATCAATACTTAAAAGCCACTTTACTTAAAAGCCACTTTGTAATATCCAAGTGACAAAGTTTCCTCTCAAACACAATTTATTCTTTGTTTTCATTTAAACCATGTCATGTTTTACACTTGAGCACTGAATTGGAACACCCTGTGTTAAGTGACAGACAGAAGGACAAAACCTGTTGGTGTTAGAAAACAAAATGTAATAAAATTATTATTGTTCTGTATAGAAACATGGGTGTAATTTTCTTAGAATTGTTTAGAATTTGATTTCACTCTTCAGTTTTACCATGAACTCACATAATGTAGGAATAGTCACAGCAAGTGAAGGAAAGAGAAGGTGACTTAGGTTTTCCAGTGTCATATTCTCATTTCCACATGTGTGTTAATGCTTTGAAGTCATAATGCTCTCTGTATTTGGTTGGGATTTTTTTTAAACTGAAGAATAACGCCTCCAGCTATTTACTCCTAATGAAAAATCAAGTTGGGTAATGATGCAGTTTGAATTAAAGTCAGAGGAGCTGGACTGATCGCTGCCAAATTCCCCCCTTAATTGTGATGGTAAGAGACACTTCCCTCAGTTTGGAAGCGCTTTCTTTTTACTTGTTACTTCCTTCCTCTCACTGCTATTATTCAAACAGAGAAAACTCAAATTTACAGTGCATTTTTTTTCTCTGTTAAAATTTGTGTTTTAAAAGATGTGTTCTAGACTTTTTTATTATACAGGTTGTGACCTATGACCAAAATAAGTAAAGACAATGGTTCGACAAATAAGAAAGCTCCTTTCTAAACTGAGTAAGAAAATAAGACTTCTCTTGCCCCAGGACACAGATAAATAGTGGAAAATTAATTATGAAATTTCTCCTATCAATACAAAATGGGTTTTACCTGCTTTGTCTTCTTCTAGTGAATTGGCATGCCCTGCCACTTATTTCTCATGTAATAAACAGTTACGAATTATTAGGTTATTTCCAATGGGAAATTTTTTCCTATGGTAATGTTTTTGTTTGGTAGCATTTTGCTTAGAATCTCACATAAACAAATACTGCTGCTTGGAAAATGACAAAATAAGGATGTTTTATGACTACTGGGCAGGGTTGAAATGGTATAAAATGACATTCTGCATGACAGGGCCACTCTGATTTTGGCACTCCAAAATAATATAAGCAGAATACATTAAAGAGAAAGCTACAATGAACCTTGATGAGCATTTAAAACATCATTTCTGTGTTCTCATGCCTCATGCAAATAACCCTGTAAAGTCATGTCATAATAAAAGAGAGACATGACAACACTAACTTATGTCATTTGAAGCTCAGAATACTGTTTGCATATTGTTCTATTCTTATAACTTGCTTTGTCTGCTATTGTAGCAAGATTTGCATTTTATAAGCCAACATCTTTTTGACTCCTTTTACATTAATTGAATAACCAGCACCACTTTCACTTGTCATCTGGTTTAGTCTCTCTGTGGGTTGCTATGGAACATTTCAAATATTAGGGAACTGCGGAACTGCACACCCCAAAGCTCCATGTGGTTTCTAGTCACAGAGGAAAACAACTGAAAAATGTGATCCCTGAACCCAAGAGCCTAAAATAAGCCTCAGAACACTACAACACATGGAATACATATTTTATGAAACTTATGGTTTATGATGGAATGAGGATACTGTTTACCTGACCTGCCCATTGATAGGTTCAAGTCAAGACCAAACACGTTTTCAGACTATTCTGCTACTTCTGCAAATGTAATTTCTGCAAATTTTGCTTTCTTGCTTTCAGTGGCTATTACTGACATCTGTTTCTTTTTTGCCTAACTTGTGTTGTGCCTTAGACTCACAAAGAAGTAGGGAATTCTTTTTGCCTGATTTCCCAGTACTGTATATGCTGCTTGCGTTTTCAAGGAAAAAAAGTGAGGTCTGATGTGAAGACAAAGCAGCATAATTGCCTAAAAATGATATATTTTTAGGTATCACCTTGGACATGTAGCTTATCTGGATTCTTGTCCCCTTTGATGATGAACTTTTGCTTTTCATTCTCTTCTATTTATGAAGCATCTCTTCAGTGCTTATGACCTTTCAGCTCAGCCTCTCTTTCCAGGAGTATTATATGTAAATGTCAAGATGGTGGCAGTGTTCAGAAGGGCTGTAGAGGAGGTATGGCTGAGAGGGACTGAAACATTTGAGCCGATAAGAAAGAAAAAAGCAAAGGATTTAAGGAGTGAGAGGGCACTTTTCCCTTACAATCTGCTACTGTGCTGTAGAATGAGTCCCAACCCTGTACTTTCTCAAGGCAATAAAAAAAAAAAGCTCTCACATTGATTTTCTCCCTAAATTTGATAGTAGATTTCAGCTTGAAGATTCATGTTCTGTGAAAATAGCAATGAAAGCTCAGTACTATCCCAAATGCAAAACTTACCAAGCATGTGTGAAGTTTTAGAATATAGAAAAACCTCCCAGTTTTAAACTCCTCAGTCTCTTGGGCAGGGCAGTGAGGTCTCATTCCTGTTCCTTGGCTCCAGGAGTGGCACAGAAACCTCAGCCTGCAGAAAGTTGTTCGTTCCACAATTCATGCCAGAGCTTTAAGGCGTTCCTCTCATGCATGGTGCTGATTCTCAGAAACACTTGGAGCAGCTG
Source organism: Zosterops lateralis (assembly GCF_965231275.1). Classification (NCBI taxonomy): domain Eukaryota; kingdom Metazoa; phylum Chordata; class Aves; order Passeriformes; family Zosteropidae; genus Zosterops; species Zosterops lateralis. The sequence goes on along the minus strand of NC_139769.1, from coordinate 31,208,586 downwards.
TAGCCACCAGAGCATCTGAGTTGCTCTCCCCAGGGGTTGGCAAAAGGAAACCACTTCAGAATGAGTGGTTTTCCTCTGTCTGGGCAATGTTTATCAGCCTTTCTCAAAGGTAGCTGATTTCATTGTTACAGTGGCTGTCAAGATGTGGTAGGGAGGGCATACCTGATATTTATGACAAACCCAGTGCCAGGATTCTTTGGAATAAACTTGAGAATCTGTCACATACACACAGCACCTTTCTAGCAGTGTTACATTCCCCTTCTTTACTTCCTTCCCCATAAATGAGTCTGCCTGCCTTTGGTGGGGTCTCTGCTGCATATTCGTTTATTGCAGAATATACTGCAGAGGCAGATGAGGAAATTTTATGCAGCATTCACAGAACTGTAGGATGCTCTGTAAGTACAAATAACTGACTGTTGTGAGCTTACCCTGACAGTGAAAAGAACTGATCTTAATTTTAAGGCAGATAAAAGGATCTCTAAGAAATCTGTGATACAGATTTAGAATGCAGGAGTAGAATTAGGAAGTTTATTCATCATTCTTAGTAGAAAGACTTGGAGTTTTCCAGTGTACTTAATTTAAAAGCTCTAATTTAAAAATAATACTTGAGTTGCACCTATATTAATGAGAAAACTTCCTCAACATAATTTGAGATAAATTTTCTGGTTCATTATCAAAAATCCAGTCCAGTAATTTCCTAATCACTGTTAAACCTGACTAATGGTGGTTTTTCTCTTAAACATGAGCAATTTGGTGTAAATATCATGCAAGCATTCTTATTTTGACATGCTATCCAGCCTGTTTGCCAAGGGTGTAACTTGTCTAACACAGAGATCTGTTTAATTGTTGGCTATTTATATAGAGGTCTACATAATAAAGTTTTGTTTTCTTTTGTTTTTCTGAAGTTTTACTAAAAAAAAAAAAAAAAAACCAAAACCCAACACTAGCAAAATTACAGCAAAGAAGTTCAGATGCTATGCTCTGGAGTGTATTGATCTTAAGTCCCAACATGTATACCAGTCTACATTTGCAATGCAAAATGTGCTTTGTGTATTCCTGGGACAACTGTTGAGTGTAACACAGAACACGCCTGGTGCCACTGATACAGGTCTAAAAAAAACAACAAAGGAAACAAACTAAAAATGGTAGATGATGCTATATTCTTTGGGCCTTGAGCCTGCAAAAGTTGAACCCATGTGCTTTTTCATGGAATTTCTCTTTAAATTGTAAGTTTACAACTCTTTGAAGTTTTGTGAAGAAACAAGTATCCAAAAGTGGAGATTCTTACACAAACTGCCTTGTGAACCTGCCTGAATACCAAAGCACATTAAAGACATTTGTAGTTGGTGACAAAGCGGCCTTGTGCAGACATGAGGGAAGAAAGAAGACCAGCTTGCTCCCTCAAAATAATTAAAGGATGGGAAATTTGTTTATTTTGAATTCAAATGCATATTGTCTGCTTTTATTTGTAAGCTAAGGTTTCCTGATATCTGCTGGCCCCAGTTTCCCTGCCAGAAAACACATTGCTGCAGAATCAGATTGGCAAATATGAAACTTTGAGCTTCAGAGGAGCTTAAGCAGTCTGCTGGTCACACATCAGCATTATTTACTGATACAACAGTGAGAACAGGACATGACAGAGAACAGAACGAGAACAGAAGGAGAAGGAAATAGATAACTGTTGGATACAAAAATAGCTGAAAAGTGGTGAAGTGATTGGAAGATAGAGTGTGGGTTTTTTTGGTGTTAAAGCATGTGTAAAACAAAGTTTCATTGCATTCATCACAAAGTTTCTTAAACAAGTTTCATTGCAGCAGTACCAGAGGTCACATAGTTCTGGCCTGAAACTTGAGTAAATTGGGTCTAATTCCTCTGCCTGCCATGGATTTCCTGTGTGAGTTAGAGCAAAACTTGCTCTTGCTGGGTTCACATCAGTCACTGGGGCAGGCCTCTGCTCCCACATGAGGCAGAGCAGTGTGTCTGGAAAGTCTAGGCAGCACAGGCAGGTGTGACCCAGCACCTGTGGCAGCCCTACAGTCTCCCTGAAGTGCTGAATGAAGATCCTGCACTACATATAAAGGGACTGTGTGACCTGAATATTCCAGCAGTCTTTTTCTGAGCATTCTCAAAAATAATTCAGTCTTTTCAGTAATAGTAGAGAGGGAAAAAAACCCAACCAGCCAACACTGTCATTGTTAGTAGAGGTTTGAAAACCAGAATAGCAATGTTATATTGAGGAAAAATTAAATTTAAAGTAGCAGGGTGCAAGCATGGCCACTTTGTTCACTTACAGCAGAGATGACTTTAAGTTCTTCAACAACTATAAATTTTTATTGGTGGCATAAAAAGGAACCAATTTTTTCTCTAACTTAGGAGGTAACAATTTGCTATCCTTGGCCAGTACAGAGAGAAGTTTGGCCCTGTTTTCATCTACCTTAGACACTGGAGAGCTCCTTGTACAAGCATGGAATGTTTCTCCTGTGAATCATGGAGGAACTTGTCTTCCCACCTTGTGTCTGGGAATGGAGGTGCACCCCTACATTCTGTATACCACTGCAAGGAAGGCAGAACCCGGCATCATTTTTAGACAGGAATGAAAAGCTAGAAAGCACTTACACCTGTACTGACTATCCATAAGCAAAGGGGCAAGAACAGAAGTTGGAGGAAAAGGATTTGAGTGGGATTTAGCAGATGTGCTGCAGTTAGTAGAACAATACAGATCCAACAAAGCCTTGTACAGGAAAAAAATGTAAAATGAACCTCACCATCATTTCATGTAAGCAAAGACCAATTTTGAGTTTTACTATCAGAATATTTGAAAGTCTGCATTTCATACAACCCCTAGGCTCTGAGCTGCTTTTGTTCAGGAGTAGATGTCTACCCTGAGACAGGAATGCTGAGCTCAAAAGGCTATTAATTCAACTTAATGTGGATCTGAAGTGAATTAATGTTTTATGAGGTTGTCGAAGGTACTTGGCCTGGGTTGGACTGGATTTTTTGAAGTGGTTTGCTCAGAATGTGAAGAGCCAAAGGACACGGACTTCTGGCAGCCACAGGCGGACTCTGCATCACAGCTCACAATACACTCCTATACCTTGATTTTGGGGAATACCTTCTAGAGTGTGTTTCCTGTCTTTACTTTATTGCTCCTTAGATAATTTAAACCACAAAAGTACTATTTTTTTCCTTTCTTGTTTCCTTTTCTAACTTTTAGATACATACAACATGACTACAGCTGTTGCTTTCTTTAATTTACACCCTCTCCTGCCTTATTTAAGAGGTGAATGTGGGGTCCTATGCTTCCCCCATGCTGTTGCCATCTCCCATCAGTAAAGCAGACCATTAGAGATCTCCTGGAGCTCTTCTGCCTGCAGAGCTTTTTTTACAAATCTCACCACAAGGTTACAAACATTGAGTGCAATGAGTAAAAACGCTCCCTGGCTGATTAGTCAGCATTTTAAAACAAAAGCCGACAGCTTCCACCCAGCCCCATTTCAGGGCACAGGAAAAAGGAAATTGGGGACCAGAAGTCTGAGGCTGTGCATTGGAGACACGCGTCCCGCAGAACCACAGACCCAGCCTGCTCTTACGCACCATCCCCTCATTGACCAAACCAGGGTTTACTTATCCAAACTATTTGTTTATCTAACTGAATGCATCAAAAAAATCTGTTTATTTCTTAAATCAATATTTATAAACCCCTCCTCTTTATATCAATAAAGTGACAGCACATGTCCACACCACTTAATAGACCTTCATTAGACCAAAAAGATGTAGTCTTTTCTTCAATTACGCTCCAAGTCATTTTCCACAGGGAAAAAAAAATATTCTTAGGTTTAATAATAGTGTGGTGGACTGTAGTTCATGCTAAACCAATAAGAGTGTGTATTTTCTGTATGTGTAATTCAATTTTTAATTACTGACTTTAACATATATTATAGTGGTTAATCCTGAGAAAAAAGGGTTCTAACATACCTTAAAGGCCTGGTGAAATTATTCTAGTATTTCAATCTGAGGATGAAGTAGGTGTTAAGCCTGACACTGAAAGAAAGATCTTTAATATATTTAAATTACATTTCTTTAAAATGCATCAATTATGGTATTATGACTATGAGCCCAAGCTCAATCATGTAATTGTGATTCATAAACACAAAAGACAATTTATCATAGAAAGTAGGACTGATCAATTTTTTGATTTAAACTTCTGTGATTCCAATGTATGTGACATTTAGTTGTGCAGTGAGATGTAGCTTGTGTCTGTTTAGACTGTGGAGAGGGTGAGGAGGGTTGTGTTTGTTTGGTTGGTTTTTTACCCTGACTAATTGCCAAAAAAAAAAATCATGAAGTCCCCTTAATACCACTCAGTGTGGGAAAAAATGTTTTTGAAAGTAAAGCATTTTAATAAAAATAGTTAAATAAAAACCAAAGAAAATCTGTAGACAAAAGAGATATTACTCCTATCACAAAATGAAGCAAATACTTGCTGCTGCCCCACCAAGGCTTTCATCTACAGAGCCCCATCTACTTCCACCTACACTTTTTTCTGGAAAAAGTGACATCCCTTGGAGAGTATACAAGACTATAAAAGGAAATATTTTAGACTGATCAATACATTTTGAGTGTCCACACAAACCAATAATTTCAAGAAAAAGATAATTAGACCAAAACACTGCAGAATCAGATCTTGGACTTTGAAAGCTAATGCCTCCCTCCTAGGTTTTTCATGTCTCCCTCTCCACAGAAGTATGGAAAGGTTTAAAAAATACATATTCACAAAGTCACAGAGGCCTTGGAATTTCTCTGCTTTCCCTTGCTGTAATGTTTGTCACGCACCAAACCCTGGGGAAGGGAATAAAGCATTTCCTATGGGCAGACTTGCAAAAGAACCCTTGAAGTACTGTGAAACATCTACCTCTGGTAATACCAGTGGCTGAGAAAAGAGAAAAGATGCTTAGCACACTAAACTGACACAGGTTTTAGTCTTATGAATATGTGTAGACACAAACAGGTTTATTAAATTTTGCCTTGGACAAGACCATATAAATGTTTAAAAGAAATGCTAGTCATTATTGATTTTTGTGGCTCGTTTTTTTTTACATTATTTTTTAATTAGACACAACAGGGACAAGACTGTTCTGGTTCAGAGAGCTATAACTCCAATTGTAAGTGAACTAGTAAAATTTAGATGCAGTCATATGCATTCCCTTCCATTTTAAATGCACCATAACCCGGTCATCATTCTGTACTTTTATATTAATGCCATAGTTAAATTTCACACTTCTGATAATAAGGGCAAGATAAGATGAAGTCTCTAAGAAATAAAATCCCCTGGTTCTGTGTCTAGTTGTTCAGCCCTCAGGCCTTCAACTGACTTCACTAGAATCTGCAAAAATGTAACTCGAGGAATGCTCCCTAACCAGTCCATTAATCATTGGCATTTTTTCCTTGTTCTTACAAATCCTGTTGATAATGAAACAATACAACTGCTAGAAGCTTAAGATGTTTCTGGCTGTTAATAGCAACCAGTGTGTGTATCATAAAATAAATGTCAAGCAGCCAGAGTGTTCTGTGTTCTCTCTTCTTGAACATTATTTGATTAATGTTGGTACACTCAGCTTTCATGAAGAAAGATTTATGGAAGGGAAAACAGATGACAGGCACAATGCTAGAATTTATTGTACCTTGCAAATAGCAATAAACTGGCAACTGGTTCTGCTGATTCTGAAGTCCATGTGAGGAGTTCTGAGGATCATGGGGTTTATAGTAGACTCTACAGTGAGTCTAGATGTCAGATCACAAAATCGTTGGGAAGATTAAAGGGCTAAAAAATACTTGTAAAATAAATTCATATAGTAAATTCAAAGGTTTTTAAACCCCTAAAAGACCTAGATGACCTAGTTGGATGTGGTGTAAAATAAAAGCTTTGCAACTATATGCAAGTAAAACATTTTTAGAATGCTATCCAGTTTGGATTTAGAGCTTAGTACCAGTCTATTGTGTCTTAACATGGTCTTGTCATTAAACAGTGTCTCATTCTAGTTTGAACTGGTCCTGCTTTTGTATTTCTATTTCTGTTATAGGCTGTGATGATGTTTTTTGTTGATCTGTTTCATGACAAATTAAATAGATTTAATTTCTTTGTTTCTTTATTGGCAAGGAGATTACTGGGACCCAATCCTGATTCTTTCTGTAATCCTTTTAAATTTGAAAGTGGTGGTTTTAACACATGAAGATCAAAACTAGGTATGGGATGGTATTTATGTCCCACTTGATATGCAAGGATGTTAATGCCTCTCTGCATGAATAATCAAAGTACAAAGATGAACTCCTTAATCATATTTGGAATGCACATGCATATGTTGTATTGCATTTGGGGGTGGTGTAATTAATTTTTCCATATTTTGAGATTTTTACAGAGTAGTTCATGTTTTTGGAAACATGAACAGAGTAGAACATGTTTTCTCTTATTGAGAGTATTTCAAAAAGGACACTCCTTATTTGCCAAGGTTGAAAAGAAGAATCCTTCATTTTCCCTAGTCTTTTAAAGAAGAAATCTCTTGTCCTGATTTTTAAAGACACAGTAGTGGAGGTTTTTCTTAATTTGTGATGGGGCACTGTGTAAATGTTGTCATTCCTTGGTGATAAAGTGTCATTAAGTCTTGTGGAATATGAAGTTGTGGAAGAGGACAGCTATGATCAGAAAGTACGGCATGCATTTCAAAATTTCTTCCGCATCCCAAAAGCCAGAAAGTGTGAGGCAGCTGCCTAAATATAGGTGCATACTGTCACTGCAGATGCTCTAAAATTTTGAAGGTACAGCTGTGACATTGAACTTGCAGTTTCTGCCCTTCTAAAATAACAACTAAGGGCAAGTAGGAACCCATTCAGAATGTAAAATAGCACTAAATAGCTTTATTAAATAAAAATTAAATCTCCTCCTGGATACTTTCAGTGAAATAAAATAGGGTGTTGTGTTTCTAATCCAAGATTGAGCCTTGTGATCTGTACTTCGGGTGTTTGCTATTGTTATCCCACACTTCTGGCTGAAGTTGAGCCTGGTGCTGAAGGCAAACAGAATTAAGAACCGAGGACTTCAGTATGCAGATGATGTAATAGCTGTGCCAAGTGGACAGCTCAGTCATTTCTCAAGAGGGTTTTGCTCCTGGAGCACATTTATGTGCAGTATTAACTTGTTCTCTTTGGAAGCTTTTGCCCAAGGATATCTAAACAACTGACCAGTCTCTTCTCCCAGAGCAGAGAAGCAAATCAGTCTTTCTGCATGTATAGAGCCTTGTTGTCCTCTGCTGATAAATAATACAAATTTTTCATTTTTTGAAAAAACCTTTGAACTTGTCTGAACCCACTTTTCCGCAAACTACTATTCTTTGTGACCCTTTAAATCTTGGTAAACTTGGTGTTTGTTTTGTTTGGTTTTTTTTTTTTTTTTTTTTTTTTTTTTTCCTGCCTGTGCTTGAGTGACTTGGGTCAATGAGGCCCCAGTATGTCTTTGACTCCCCTGCTGCCAGAAGTCTGCAGGCATTGGGGAGAGAAGGTGTGAAACAGAAGGGTTGTGGGTGCAAGGAATGGAACCTTATGTAGGGCTGAGGTGGTGGGTGGAAGCAGGGTGAGACTTTGTCATGCTAAGAATAGAAGACACAAGTTTCTATAGAGAAAAGAGGCTGCCCTGGCCTCTCACAACGGCTTCTTAAAAAGGGTCTTGCAAATGCTCTAGTTAGAGATTTACTCCTACACTGGGAAGAGGATGTCTTTGAGCAGCAAAGGGGACTGTGCACCAGCCTGGGCCAGGATGGGCAGGCCAGGAGTGGCAAGGAGTGGAGCACTCCAGGATGACTCAGGCATGCAGAACAACTGGGCACATTGGCAGAATCTTTCCATGCAAGTCACCACCTTCTTTCTGGTTTTTTTGAGATAGCCCTTAAACCTGACAGTTGTGGAAATACCACGAGTATACATCTATATATAGATGAAGAGGCTCAAGTGTGAGCCAGAGTGCTATCTCCATCACCCTCCCACAAGGCAGACAAACCAAAAAAAGCAAATGAGGCCAAAAGTCCACCTCCACGCTGAGTAACATTCACCCTCTGTGGGCAGAGACAGGCATGGTATCGCATCACCAGGACCTCAAAAACCAAAGTGCTCCAAATCAAGGAAAAATGCAAGAGGGGGCAATGCGAAGTTGGGGAACAAAGGGTTTGGCGTAAAAGAAACCCCAAAACAGAACTGAAAGTGTGTTCACAGAGGAACCCACACCAGTCAGACAGACACCCCTTAGTCACAAGATAAGCAGTAGCTGGAGTGAGGGAGACTTGAGATAGCTGTCTTGGACTCTTTTGCACCTCCCTGCATCCCAACTTAGCTTGTAAATCACTGGTTATTTCCAAATGAGGGAGGAAATATTGCAGTCATTAAGAAAATAGTTTTTATTCCTGTTCTTTCCTCTCCAACCTTATCCTGTCTCATGACAACCCTTTTGAAGCATGCTTCCTTTTTTTTTTTTTTTTTTTGGTAGTCTGGGGGTTCACTCATCGTTTTCCCATCAAAAAACTTAAAACTTTTGTTGAAAAATCCTGGCCTTGACATACAGAGACACTTTTTTTTTCAGAGTGTTCATTTATATTGCAGGATCTGAACTTATAAGGGCCTTGCTGATGAATGAGGTACAAATAAATTGAGAGGAAAAATGTTCTCTATTACAGCAATATCTGATGAAAACCTCCTCAAGCTCTGGATCCCTGCCACCTTTCTATGCCCCACTTTGCAGATGGTTTGTGCATGGTGTTCTACAGCTTCCTTATCCAACCTACCAATACAATATTCAGCCCAGTCTGTAGCTTGGAAAAAACAACCAAAAGTGCTGTGTTTTATCAAAATGTTCTCTCTCTTCCTCAGGCTTTGACAGTGAGGACTTGATTTTCTGCTCAGCAGCTGGGAGGTGAGCACATGTTTAAACACTTTCTGAATTGGCCTTCTTTCCTGAGGAGAGGACATGTGATGTGGTCTGTTGCAAGCACAGAGTGATAAATGGGTGCTTAGTGTGTAGAGGTTAAAGAAACTGTTTAAGAAATCTTCCTTTAATTAGCTCGATATATCTTCCCGTTCTGCTCCCTCTCTTGCCATAAATTATGAGTCACTTAATGTAGCATCAAGGCACGGGCTTATAGCTCTCATAAATGATGGATATTTGGGGAGGTTATTTGACAGGTCACAATCAACATTGCCTTATAGAGTACGCAGGAGAGTTTGGAAAACACATGTCCCAGGTACATAAGTGCCCACTTAGTGGAAAAATGTTTTACTGTTGTAACAGGCTGGGACACTCTGGTAAACACAGTGCTGTGAGCCTTTAAAGGGCAGCTTCTAAAAGTGAGAGAAATACTGAAAAGTACACATTGTTCTCGCAGGATCCAGTATCCATCTGGCTGCTTCAGGTGAAAGGGGGTTTACTCCTCTAATGGCCACCTTGGCCCTCTTTTGTGATCTCTTTAAATGTATGGTAGAGAGGTAACACAGGCATGGGGTTGGAGAGATTAGAAACTGTGACAGGAAGGTACATATACAGAGAATGTTCTTGAGAAGGTGTAAGAGCTTTTGTTCACCACTTCTCTTGCTTTGTATTTTAGCCTCATGCTGTACCCAAACCCATAATCATTTTGCATTTTCATATTTCATTGCTAACCTTAATCAATAGATGCAATGCACAATCCCCAAGGCTTTTTCCTTAGGAGTTCAGCAGGGAACTGAAAAACAGGATGCTGGAGAACCAGCCCTCACAGAGACAATAGCCTTTGCTTCAAATTTGGTCATTCATGCCTGATTTCTGTGCCAGATTTAGTCTTTTTTACACTAAACTGGTGTTTATTGTTGTGAATGAAACAGAAGCACACCTGAGTTTAAACTGTGGTGTGGCAAGCTGCTTCATATTTGAAGCATTAATTTGAAAAGACATAGAATTTCCTTGTACACATAATAAAAAACCTGTGAACTCCTCTGTTTTCAAACACAAGAAGTTCTCCTTCCTGCTCTGTGTTTTCAAATCAGTCAAAGCTATAAGAGACGAATTTGTCACTAAACTTCAATACCCTGAGACAGTCTTCAGCTGACTAAAGCACACAGTGTAAACAGATGGTTCATCTTGTTTAAGGGAAGAAATCTCATTTCCTGCAGTGATGTGTAAACAAAGGCTGAAGATGGCTGTGGGAGGGGCAACGTAAAAGCTCGTGGAAACAGTATTGTTTGTTATATTTCGGAGTCTCTAAAAGGATTCAAAAGAAGAGTACAGAGGAGCTAATTAGCTTCTGGCCCAGCCAGGCCAGCTAAAATAAATGCTTTTTCAGTCTGGTGCCTCCAGTTCACTTAGCAGTATCTGCATTTCTGTGTTTTTATTTCCAAAAGATCTCATTTACCACGGAAGCTCAGTTACACACCTGTTCACCTTCCAGAGCTTTCCATAGCATCCTCTAATCTTCATCATGAGAGCAGAAGCTGCTGTCTTGCCTGTGTTCTCCCTCTGTACCTCATACTGGCTTCCTTCTTCTTGAAAATCTGTGAGACAACAGGAGCAACCTGGGCTCCTCTGTTGGTTGCCTCTTGTGTTGCTGATACCTGCAGGCTGCCAGCAGCTCCCTGAGCTGTCAGTCCTACCTGACAGACAAGCCTGGTGGCTTCTCCCACCGTGGTGCCTCAGAAAGAGGCTTGTATGTGTCTATAAAAATGTTTTTAAAGAGTTTTAGAATATTGATATTCGACATAAATAAATATATTTAAATATATTTTAAATATATTTAAAAATTGCTTCAAATGTCAGATGTTCTACTTAATAGAAGGATGTAGATGGTTTAGAACACATCTCAAACTCTAATGAGAGCAAATGCTAGATGTTCTAACTTAATTTTAAAAAGTCATTCAGAGTCTTAATGCCAGCAGAGCTGTCTGTAAAGCTGCCACAAGGTGGTACCACAGTATTTTATAAGATTTTTATGTTTTTGTATTAAAACAACAATTTTCTTAGTAGAGGTGCAATGTAGAAAAGATGAGGATGCAAAAAGATGCCTTTATTTGAAGATAATGCTTTACTGCTGCAGAGGGTTTCTTGAAGAACTTGGCACTGCTCCTGCAGAGGCACAGGAGCTGGGTCTGTCTGACAGCCCCAATTTAACTAGGCACCAGTGTTCGCAATTTGCTCTCCTGCCATAATTATGCAAGATGGATTGTTTAGATGTTGAAATTTAAGCAGATTAATGTTTTCCTAACAATCACATCTGCCTAAAGAAGTAAATTAATTTTGATGTCTGTCCTGATTTTTCCCCTTCCTTCTCCCACATTAGCCACTCTAAGGTTCTCCAGTTCTTCAGTTAAAGAGAGATCATGCCTGGATTGTGCCTGGATTGTGCAAAGACATTCCCCTGAAAATGCCAGGATGTTTAAGTGCCAAAGGAACAAGAAGCCTGGACAATTCTGCTGTCTGGGAATTAAGCAACAGCTTGGTGCACGTGTCAGGTGGGATCAGCATCCATTAGAAGTATGGACAGAAGGGAATTCTTTAGTGGTGGAAATCCAGCTGCTGTGCCAGTGAGGATTACTCCTCTGGTCCATATCTGAGTGTCCAGTCTCATGGGAATTCTGTCCTTTCTGTTGGAACCAACACTACCAATCTTTATGAAGCCTCAGTCTGTATCATGTAGCTGTGGTCCCATCCCTCCAGTCCCTTGAATCACTCTCCATGTGACAAGACACATCCTGTCCTTTGGTTTTAAGCTACTTTAAAATTCATACTTCACATCTCCTTGACTGAGACACTGTATTTATGCTCTTCTCTTTAATGTTTCTTCATAAATCAAACCTCTGTAGCCCTAATTATCCAGTGATCACTTTCCTGCGTCTCCCAGATAACTGAGTTGCCTCGAGTTTCAAAATGCCAATGTATGGAAATTTTAGATAGGAACAGTTCTCTGCCTGTTGCATGCTAATAAGATTTTTAAAAAGAAATGAGCCCTAAATAGTTCCAGACTGCAGCATTCTAGACATGTGTTGACTTCTAGGACTCTCTGTGGATCTGTATGTTCAGATCCATCTGAACTGCTTTTTATTCTTGAAGCAAAGCTCAGTGGGTTGTTCTCAATGCAAGGCTATGCCCCTCTAATTCGATTTCTGGACTCTGTGCTCTCATTAAAACCAGAAGGGCCATTGTATAAATGTTATCTATGGGCTCATATTGATGGCTTTTGGGGAGTTATTATAAATATGTGAATAAACAGGTTCCTGCACCAAGGCACAACATCTTTCAAGAACATTGCTACAAACGATCACCCAAGGGGCTGCATTCCAAGCTGTCTTCCTTCACTTATATTGGCTTAACATTTATAAAGCATTATAAAACATTTTTATTCCTCTGTTATTATCCTGCTGCCTCTGTGCAACTTCTCTGCAATTGCATTGTACTCACCTCCTTTTTTAATGCCAGTAGATTCAATTTGCATATTCATTTCCCTCGCTTTTGTATAATTGAAGAATTGAAGAGATCTCTAGTGGGCTGTAATTCCTTTTGTCATTTCTCTTTGTTCATATGGACTGCCAACAAAAGATTAATCCCTCAGTTAGTTTTAAATACACAATTTTTTTTAAATGGGTATTAATACAAAATAATATTTGTGAAAAATGAGTTCCACTCTCTTATAAAAAATTATAAGTTAAATGAAAATTAAAAATAGACAATTAGGGGATATAAGAGCAAATGTTCCAGCTGGGGTGCCTCGCCAGAAAGCACACACTTCTTTTTCAGTTATGGCGTTTCAAGGATTGCTGTTTTACATATTCAATAGATATGATCTGTTTCAAGTATTCCCAATCAGCTTATGTGATAGATTTATTTGTGGGTGGCTCCACTCTGTCTGGTAACATTGGTCTTATAAATCTTTTTTTTTTTGAGGTTTTTGGTTGTTTTCTTTTTGATACAAAACCCAGAAAGTTAGCAGTTTTTTATGCAGGGTTACAAAGTGACAACCCTTCCCCCATAGCTTCTGGCTTGGTCAGTTTAGATGTTACGAAGAAGAAAAAGCCTAGTCTTTTTACTATTTACACTATGTCACAATCAAAAAAGGCATTCTTCACTTCTCTAAACTCTATTAATAAAACATAATACAGTACAATTATACATATAGTATTCATTCTAATATTTGTAAAAAGCCAACTTTATAATATGAATTTATAACATATTGAAATATATTACAAAAATAAGACGTGAGACGCAATTTTCTTGTACAATAAAACCAGGCAATTTTGTAGCACAGACTGCAATGTTTTGTAACGCTTTGTGAACCCTTTGTGAACACTTTGTCCCCTGTAAACACTTTGATGATAAACAGCCCTTTGGAAATTGAAGTTCATCAGAAAATTCCCATGCAAAACACCCTGCTTATCCAGAGGATAGCAAAGTGTGAATTAATTCATATATCCACCCATTGTAAAAGGAAACAAACCAAGCCACTCCCTCTAAGAAAGAAGCAAAAGGGTTTATTTTTGTAATTATTAAATCTATAGATACCATTGCCCTGTAAAATGCATTTTTAGATTATAAAATAATAATGGTGATAGACATGTGTTTTTATTAATTCACTTCTGTTGGGGATTAGGTTTGTTCCTTTTTTACTTATAGAATTTTTCCCCATAAATTGCTAGGAGACTAAGTACTGGGTATTTATGGGTGCTTGACCAAAACAGGCAGCTGAAAATTCAGGGGGGGAAATAACGCGAGTTTTGGGGCAGGTAAAGGACAGAGCTGGAGGCAGCTTCACCTTCTTACTCTCAGCATTCAGAGAGAGAGGATGGCCAGGCTGTTGCTTGCTGCAGGAGGAGTTCACTGTCACCAGAAAGTCCAGTCCTGGGAAATCTACCATCATCTGCTCGCGTGCCCTGGAATTCTGAGCTCCTCTGCCTGCCCTGCTGGAGCTGGGCCAGCCCTGCCCCACTGTCGCGGCTTTTTCAGCACCGCTCTTTTTACTACAGTGTGACCCCGCACCCCCCTGCCCTGCCGGGACATCCTGCCCCTGCCTGCTGGGGACATCCTGCCGTTCCAGCCACCAGCCTGGGACTCTCCACTGTTCCAGTCTGGTGCTCTGAGGGTCCTGAAGGGGACTGAGACCAAACTGCCCTGGGTTTTGTGAAGCAAAGCCCTCGAGGTTCTTGGTACTGTTTTGTTATTAATGCTGTAGTTGTTGCTTTTTTTTTCTTTTTTTTTTCTTTTTTTTTTTTCTTTTTTTTTTTCTTTTTTTTTTTTTTTTCTTTCTTATACATACTAGTAAAGAACAGTTATTCCTAATCCCCATACCTCTGCCTGGAAGCCCCTAATTTTCTAAATTATAATAATTTGGAGGGAGGGGATTTGAATTCTCCGTTTCAAAGGGAGGTCCTGCCCCTCCCTAGCAGATACCTGTCTTTCAAACCAAGACAACTTCACAGAAACCTGGGGAGATTTTTATGAGCCATTTTTTAGAACAACAATCTTCCATGTGTGCCCTCCTTTACCATTCCTCTAATTCTAATTTCAGTCCAGTATAGAGACATTACCTCACTATGCACGGGAAGAAAAAAACAGTGTTAGTACTAATAAAAATAAGAGAAAAGCTTGGAGCATTACCATTAACAGGCAACTGCAACCAGGAAGCATATTTTAAAAACATCAAATTATCTGGTATTTAAAATTTATGCCAAAATGCAATCTTGCTATGAAAACCAATATCTGTGGTAAGCAGCATTGTTACTGCAGTGGGATCTGCCCAAAGGGTGAGAAAAGCTGGAAAAAAGGATAAATATCAGGAAGTATAAAGTATGATCCAAGGACAGTTTGTTCTGGTAATTCCTGCTTCAGAAGATATAATTTCCAATACTGAATCACTATCAACAGTGAAAAACATTTGGGGCTGTAAAAGGTGTCAACATTAATGAGTCTGTCTAGTTTGGAATATGTTGTACTTGCCATTTGACATGAAAAGATATCATGTCACAAAACCCCCTTTTATGCCATTTATCAAGCTGCACTTCTCATTTTATTGCTCTAAAAAGCTTGACTGGCAGGAAATTCAGTAAGTACAAGAGCTTTTCACTACTGACATTTTATTTCATTACAACGGGCAAAATGATTGCATGGAGATCAAAATCCAGTCCATTTGTTCTGGAAATTAAATTCAAATCAATTTGAAGCTATTCCCATTGTACAGTTGCTGATGGCACTTCAAGACAAAGTGGTAGCACTGTGCAAATTCAAAATGGGCTTGAAGCAAGATCAGTCCCTTTGTGGTGAGGAGCCTGGGCAAGAGACCTGGAAAACAGCATAGAACTTAGGAAAATGCTGGTGTTACAAGCAGCAGTGTCCTACTACCAGGCAAAATGCCATGGGCTGACATTTCCTTGTTTATGTGATGTCACTTATAGTGTCAAGAGCATTTCTGGGGTTTTCTGTTGTCAGCCCACTCAGCCTGCATTTGCCTATGCATCTTCTTTCTTGAATATAATGTTTTAAATAACAAACTAGTTCAGCCTTTCAAAGGAGCTACCCCTATCCTGTGGCGTGAAGAGTGAGCTTTCTTGAATTTGTGGCATTTACACTTCTTCGCATTCTTTCTATTTTATATGATCAATCTAAAAGTAAGTGCTCTTTGAGTCCTGGGTATTTCTCAAGGTTAGTGGCAGAAATCTCTATAAGCAGATGAGAATAACTATTAATAACATTGTTTATGTGTGGCGGTGGCCTCAAGACCAAGGACTCTGTAGCCTGTAGTTAATGCAGGGCAGTTATTCTATATCACGGACGGATAAATATAATGCACTTTTATAAAAGTATTTTTGCTGCTGGAATTTGGTTAAAAATTGAAAGATGAATCCACTGCAGCTCAGCCTTGAGGTGATTGATCAGTGTGGGAGACTGGGCTGGGAAATCTCCCTGTATTCTGTCTTGCTGTATTTCCTATGCAGTTGGAGTCATGGAGGGGTTTCTGCGAAACATTTTTTTGTCCAAAATACAAAATAATTTAAATTCTTTATTTCTTCTTTTCTCCTCATGAAAACATGACTTTTAGAAGCATAGCATATTTGAAATTATTCAGTAAACAATTTATTTATGGATTCTCCTTCTCCTCTTCTTCCCTGGTTTATGAGCCTGTAAGTTGTAACCACTGTATTAGGAAAAAAAATGTTTTCCCTACAGTTTCACTGTGTACTTGCTTTTGTTTGTCTTTCCAGGACTGTTATGCATAGTAGGGAAACTATTCATAGAAGTAAAAATAACCTCCATGCAAACCTAAATGGAAACAGATATGGATTGAGAGACAAATCCAGCTCTACTCATTTTATATGCAAATAACCAAACCCATGCAATATAGGGAAAAAAATTAAAAGACAATGTCTCTTTTAGTACAGAGAAATTATGACACTGCATCTAGAAACCATAGCAACAATATAAAAAAAGAGTAGGGAAGCATTTGATCTAGTATTGACTAATTTTTCTTACTAAAGATCAAAGCATCCAGGGACTCTTTTGAAATATGTAATAATACATCAAGTCCAGTTTCCAGGGCCTAATATTATAGAAGTTGAAAAGCTGGGAAAAATGGAAAAGAAGCGTTGCTGGGAGGTGTTTCTTCTCAAACTGAACAGCTTCAGAATACTTAATATAGAGCTTTTAGCGATAATTTAAGTGCCACTTGTCAGTTCGCCATAACATTTTCTGTTACTAAATAAGTATTTCAAATTATTTCAAAATTACCATATCAATTACCGTTCCTAGGCAGTACACTATTTGCTGAATGTGAATGAATATGCATGAGGATCTCCTTTTCATGACTCAATTCCATTTTTTCTTAACGAGTACAGGCTGCTTCTTTGAGTTACATGAGACCTTTAATTGGTGTCAACAACTGTGACAACAACCCTCTTCATGGTTTTCTCCCTGCCTTGTTTTTCAGTAAACCAAAAGGCAGAAAATATGTTTCAATTCCAGGTCCATAATGTGGTTTAAAATTTCACCAGCATTACAGAGTGTAATTATCATCCAGAAATAAAGATATTACAGTGATTTAATTAATTTAATTTCCCTGCCTTGTCTTTGATGGAGTCAAATTATAAATTCTAGGCTTTCCTTTCTAAGACAAAGCAGCAAAGCCTAGATATAGCAGCTGCTCTCTTCCAAAATCCAGAAAGATTTTTTAGTCAAAAATGGTTAATTTTGGTATGTAGTCTTGAGAATTCCTGGAAGATTTAAATGTCTAGTTCAGGCTGGATTTTATCGTCTTGTGTCTGATCTAACCCCCACAGAGGTGAGCAGGGGGCCTTTGGCTCATGGACCATAGCTCACATGATTTCTCACAAGCTAGAGCATCCCTAAAGGTGTGTGATGCAGAGAGAAGATAAAAACCAGGAAGTCATGAGCTGGCTTTGACACGCTCGTGTAGGAAAGTTGTCGAACTGGACTTTTGTGACTGCTGCTCACTGGAATGGTTTGGCTACATCGGTGTCATTCATGTTTGGATAAATTGCAGCAGTTGCTGAAGGTGTTTCTGCCTCTTTCCATGACTGAAGTTCATTTCAAAAGATGTATCCTCTAAATGAGCTGGACTGGGTCAAGAATCACCCACAGACATCTCTCTAAGAGTGAGCTTTATCTACAGAAAATAAGAGCAGTGTGAGAAGGGCCTTGTTTCCCCAGTGGAGAGCTCAGGGAGGAAGAGGATGAGCAGGGTGTGGGTGAGCTATGGGAGCAGGGCCCTGGGCTCTGACATCAGTCCCAACATCTCAGGAGAGCCTTGCACTGAAAATGGCTCACTGAAAATCCTCCTCACGCATTAGATGGGTTCTTAGAGTGATGGTTGTCTTACTTAGCAGCAGACACTGTTCCAGGAATTCCACCTACTAACCCTTCTTGTTTTTTTGGATCAAGATCCAAACAAAAGCCTAAGAGGTTCTCATTCAAAGCCTGTAATTATGTGTGTCTGTTCAAGTATGCTTTTGTATTACAGTGTTGACAGAGAATTTTTTGGCAAAAGAGGAAATACTGTGTTATCATCTCCAACATTTACAGAAATGTGTTGAATTTAACTAACCTTTGATAAGACATAGAGAAGAGTGTGACATAATCCTATCTGCAGCTAAAAACATACCTGCCTCCATTTAATTAGTGGTTCTGAGCTTCAGAGCAATCCTGATATCAGTCATTTGCATTTATTTTCTTTATGTACACCCCTATTATTTTTCTATGCATATTTTATAAATATAAAATGCATGAATAGAATGAAAACATAGACTATATGCTTTAATTGTAAACCTGGGATGGTCCTGTCCTGATGTAAGCATGATGGATGTGGGGCGATCTCTGAGTCTAGATGGTGTTGGAGCTTTAGGACTGGCACTCCATGAAGAAATTGGGATTTTTTTAATTGTTTTTTTTTAATATGTGGTATTCACTTTGCATTTTTTACTCTCATTTCTATTTGGTAGGATTTTTTGGTACATCTGACTTTTTGTGCTGAACAAGATTGAGACTTTTTGGCAAAGTTCAATCTAAATCTTCTAAATCACGCTTCAGTTCTTCGCCTTTCCTAAGTCAAACTATCAGCACTTAGATGCTAAGCTGTGACCTTTTTTTGGTGATGTAGAAATATGAAGTAGCAGTTTTACACCTAGGAAGTAAAGAGAAATAAAGACTATTGTTTCCTGTTTTTCATACCTGAGTATTTTCAAACACTCTCTGAAATAGATCTTTTATAATGCGTAAATGATAAGTTACATTACAGAAGTTTTCAGAAATTTGATTGCTAAAATCGAAACCATTTCAATATGGTGTAGATGCTTTTGTGCAATTGGATATGATATAGGCAGATAGTGCTCTGAGGGTTTGAAAAATTACTTGTGAATGGCAATCAAATTGCCTTTGGATATATATGAATTTTTAGTGATCATTTATTTAAATTCTGCCAAGTTCACCTCATGTTTAGCATCTGAAACAGATTAATAAAAATGTTGTGAGGCTTGATCAACAGTAAAAGTTTAATTAACTTTTTCAATTAGAAGTACCAAAGTTTTCATTAAGAGGTTATGAAAGAATCAGTACTGTTAACTCACCCTTGAGTCAGGGATACTCCATAGAAGTGCCATTCCTGTACATTTCTCTTAAAAATATTCTTAATTAATTGAAAATATGTTAAAATTATTCATGGTTCTTCACTGTGTAATTATTAAAATTAATGTCATATGTGAAAATGTCAAAAACTATCACCTCTTTTGACAATAATGGTGCTTTTGATAACAGAGGATCAGTCAGACATCATGTGGACCCGATGCTTCCTGATATTGTTTTTATGCAGTTATCAGAGTAATTGCACACATTATTTTTTATAATGTTTGACTATTTTATATATGCTTGTGAAAGAAATAAAGTTAAAAAGACTCCTGGTTATATGTTGAAAGTTTAAAGTGTTAAAATCTTCTTAATTTTTGTGTCGTAAGTGTATTTATGTTCCGAATGTTTTTAATTGTAAGCCCCTGTGGTGTGGGCCACCTCTGTGGTCTCCCTGCAGGGGCAGGGGGCACATTTGCATTTTGGGCACCGACAGCCCCACTCTGCCGCGGGGCCACCGCCACCACGGGGCCACCCGAGTCACTGCCGCCGGTGCCAATACCACTGCTACCGGCGCGGCCCCGCGCCCCCAGCAGCATGGGTCCCCCACCACTGCCGGCACCGCGCGCCCCCCACCACTGGCACGGCCACCGCGTGCGCCCCGTCAGCATTTCCTGCTGGCGTTTGCTATGGAAATCAGTGAAAGACCCATGGAGCCCTGCTGTGAGCCAGAACATAATCAGCACCAAAAGTCCCCAGCTGAGACAAACCAATGCAAGATCTGGAGCCACAAAAAGCAGTACTGAACTGGCTATGCCCTAAAGTGTTGATAAACATTTTTTTTGTATCTCGCTGTAACTTAAAGGTGCCCGGGAGGGGGGGGCGGGGGGGGGGGGGGGAGTGGGGGGTGGAGAATATCCATGGATCGGGCCAGCCTGAATGAGCCCCGGGAACAGGTGCGAGGGCGGACTCCCAGCTCTGCAGTGACCGAAGCTGCAAGGCCGAATTGCCCCTCCTCCTCAACGGTGGACCGGGAAGAGCAATGACGGCTCAGACCATCCCTCGAGCTACCCCCTTGAGAGTTGATCAATAAAGGCATTTTAAGGAGAAAACATTGTCTCCTGCCCACTTTTAACACTTGTAACTTGTCTTTAAGCTGTGTTTTCAAATGGCCATGAGCTGGAGTTCCCTGGCAGCCATCATTCTGGCACTTTCTATCTCTCTGATGGGGTAGGGCCAGAAGTGGGAAAGTTTATAGGAACACAGAGAATTGTGAGATTTCATTACCACCCATTTGTTTTCAAGGCACTTTTTTATCCTTACGTCCCAAAAGATCAGTAGCACAGAAATTTCGAGTTTCTACTTGCTTCACCTTGCCCTACTACGAAAAGTGGTGTGATCCTGTTAAAAATGGGCGGAGATAATATTTTTCTCCTTAAAATGCCTTTATTAATCAGCTTTTACAAGGGTGGCTTAAGGGACGGGCAGCCCTTCCGGGTTTACCCTGAGGAGGAGGATCTTGTTCAGCTTTGCAGTCTGAAGTTCCTGCAGAGCTGGGAACTCTTCCTCATCGGGGGTCCGAGGAGTTCTAATTTTCGTTGGGTTGGTTTGGGGTCCTGCTTTTTCTTGGGTACTTTTTAGGTTACAGTGAGTTACAAAAAATTGTTCATTAATACTTTAGGGTATACGCGGTTTAGTACTGTCTTTTGTGGGTTTAAATTTTACATTGATTTGTTTTTGTAGGAGTTTTTTGGTTTTAAAAAGAGTCCCAAGTTACCTTGAGGTTTTTAATTTGCATGTTGGTACGGGGTCACCCAGGGGGGGTCATCTCGCAATCGGCACCGTGCGGCCTCATGGCAGTGGGAGGTCCTGTGGCGGGAGCCGTGGTTGGGGTTTTGCGGCGGGAGCTGCAAGCTGTTTTGCGGCAGGGGAATGGGGATGGGATGGCCGCACCGCAGCGCAGGAGCGGGCTCCGGGAGTGGGCCAGGCCGGGAGCACAGGGTTTCCCCGTGCCGCTGCAGCGGTGGTGGGAGTTGGGCTGGACCCACGCCGGCAGCCGCTTTTGTGGCGGGGGAGCAGGGAGCTCAGGCTGGCACCCCGGGGGGGTGGGGGGGAGGGGCAGCAGCGTCGGTGGTTGCTGCGCGGGCTCTTTCGTGGGCTTGGTGGTGGGGGCGCAGGTCCGCCGGCGGCGGCGGGCGGCCCCCTCCTCCCCTTGGCTCTGATGGCGGGCAAGCCGGCTCTGGCGTCGGCGGGGGGGGGGGCTGTGGGCGGCCTCTAGCGACCAAACAGTCCCCCCACCCACCTTTACAGGGGGACTACGGAGGTGGCTCTTCACTGTTACATTACAATTTAAAATTATAAACATTTAAAATATTAATACACTTATTATACAATAACCAAGGGTTTTAACACTCTAAATTTTAGGAGTTCTTTCATTTTCATTCTTTTCAATCCCACCTCTTCCTTTCAGTGGAAATTTTCTGTTCTGAAAACCAGGATTTGGTTTGTAGGAATGGAGGATGACTTGCTACACCTTTGAGTAAATGCCATACTTTGGGCATTTACTCGTGGCTGCTGCCTGCGCTGGGCCTTCAGGCAGCAGAGAGGCGCCAAGGCTGTGGCGCAGGCAGGAGTGGCAATTTCCGCCCCCCCCCCCTCCGCCCCCCTCCCCCCCCCCCCCCCTCCCGAGATGGGGACATTATCACCTCGAGATGAGAGGCAGCTGTGGCGCAGCAAGAGGAGCCCACATCTTCTTTGTTACTTAACCCCAGCCTTTGTGTTAATTTCTCTGCTAACCACCAGTATTGGGGGAGAAAGAAAAGACAAGAAAAAGAAATGATGACAGCAAAAATTAAAACTAGGTGATAGACTACAAGTTTAGTATCAAAAAATAGGTATTTTTAACTCTGCCTGCTTAAGATGTGGCAGGATTTTAATCTCAGTGCACAACTTGAGGCAGTGTATTCAGGCTTTCAGGCTACTTATATCCTTTATGGTCTGAATTAATTGATTCCTAAATGTAGTTTGATAAAATAAAAAGGATATTTTGCACAGGGGATGTGGTGGTGTGTAGAGGGTATGAGGAGAGCTCCAAACAGGGCAAGTTTCCTGGAGATTCTTGATCCTCAAAAGCATGAAATTAAAATTAATGATTTTTTTTCTTCTTCTTCAAAAATCTTGTTGCTGTCTCTTGTATTTAGAATTTTTTTCCATAGCTAAGATTATTTCTTCCTTATATCGTTTAAAGTATTCTTTCTTTGATACCATTACATAGCTCCTCTCTTCATCTAAATATGTGCAATAAATCCTCCAAGACCAGTGAATTTGATCAGTATGTACATCTGTAGACACCTAAAGATTGCAGGTTCCAATCATAACTTGCTGGTTTGAAAGACAACACCACGACTAAATCCTCATTTACATGTTTAGTGTACAGCCTAAAACTCTTTCTTATGCCTACTTTTCTGCTTATCTGTATTTTAGTAAATGAATTTCATTGGTAGCAATTAGTGAAATTGTATCTTCATGAATTCGTGGCGGGACAGCATCACCAATATATTTGGAAAAGCAAAGAAAGTTAATTAAGTGAAAATGTACAAAGAAAGATATACTCAGTGGTGGTATTCATCCCTAATGCCTTTGCAATTAATAAATGAGAATTTTCAATTAAAAATTAAATTGACACAAAGAAACTTGAAGACCTTCCTATGGAAGACAGCTGTATTATGAAACATTAACTTGCTCTGAATGCCAAGAACATTTGTTATAAAGCAGCTGCCTATTTTGACCATATTTCTACGTCTCCTGTTTTGAATCAGTATAAAACATGTTTAAAAGAGGATTTAAAAATTTTGCAAGCTACAAATAAAATGACAAATGAAGGAGTAAATGTATTCAAGTCTCCTGAAAGGGATTTATTTTGGAGGCCATACTTCTAAAGAGGAATCAACAGCAAACAAGAAAATGAAAACATTCTGCTTTAAAACCTCAAATCTCTTTGAAAAATGAATCAAACACTGGAAAAAAAAAGGCAAACTTTTTTATTAGGAAGGTAGCTCAAGTGTCTAGCGTATTACATCCTGCTGCTTGAATATTTATCTACTGTTATTAGAAAGCATCATGTGCAGTTTGTACTTAAACACAAGCTGGCACATGTGAAAGTGGCTTCTGCAATCACTAAATAATGAGTAATTATCTGTACTGAATTGCAGTGGAAGATGTCATCAATTCCTAAAGCCTCAGTGTTTTTCCTCACAGAAACGGGAGCCATCTCTTCTGATTTTTGTCCTGGTGCTTCTTCACCAGTTCCTTGTACACTTCTGATCTCAGAAACCTGGGAAAAGAGTCCTTTGCCATGAGACAGTAGATTGAGCTCTGAGCAGCATCAAAGCAGCTGAGGGTGGGCTCAGAGATATTCTGGGAGATATCATTTTTGGTGTGGAAATCAATATTAATCTGTAGGAAGAAAGGAGCATGAAAGCGGTGTCAGTTTGCTCAGAAAGCTGAGGTCTGTTTGTGTCCAGGACACAGGCTATAACTGAATTTCCTCCCAAATAATCCGACTGATGCAAATAAACAGGAAGATCATCCCTTCCTTTTCTAGCAGACTGAATTCTTAATTTTATTTGGCTCTTAAAAAGATGGCATCGCTGAAAAAAGAAGGGAAAAATTTGCTTTTCCTTCTCAACTTTTTGCCAAACCAAATCCTATGAAGTACTGATTATCAAAGAGTAAATTAAAAGTGAAGGTACACAGCATCATTTTAGATTTTGGCCCTATGTATTTTTGAGGATTTTTTGGCTTTTAATAATAATAATTGTTTCCAATCATATGTAAGACATGGGGACATTTAAAGCCCTCTTGCTAGCAAAGGCAAAAACATCCATTTAAGGTGCAGAAAGTGAATAATGGTTAGTAAGCAATTCCTTCTTTCACAGTAAGCCTTCTTGAAATAATGATAAAATTGAATTCTGTGATGGAAATTTTTGCATTCTCATCATGTCAACAATATCTATACAAAAGAACAAATGCAGTCATAAACCTATTAATACTCTGGTATCTTAAATATGGAAGAAATTGTGCTTACTGTATTATGAAAAATGGTTAGAGAAAACAAATTATACTGAGCATAAACTTCCTTGAAAATTCAGGCAGAAATTTCAGCAGGTGAGGTAAATTTATACCCTGTGTGAAGAATGTAAAGTGTAATGTAACATCTTTGCTTCAGAGTTGCACAAGGTGTTTACCTGAAACATGAAAATGGGAGTTACAGCCAGGTTGAATTGTTTTTTCTGTCATTCCGGGAGGTCTGGATCCAAACTTTCCACATCATCCCTATCCTCAGTACCCAAAGCACACAGAGAAAAAACTCTTTACCTCCTTTGGAGCATCAGCTTGTATAAAGTCAGAATAAATCTTTTGAGCTTTCGAGGCGATCTTGGTGGAGGATTTGGTTTTCTTGAAGTCCTCACAGGCCAGCCAGAACTCCACATTCTCCTCACTGAACTCGGACTTCAAAAATGTCCGAAAAGCTGCTAGGCCCTCTGGGGAAAATGCATCAGATAGTGGATGGAGGAAAATTGAAAGGCTGGTGCAATTTACATGTGTGTATACTCACACATGTGTATATATACATATATATAGGTATAATATATATATATTTACAGTATGTGTATAGTGTAACCTATGTATCTGCTGCTCTTTTATATGTCAGCCAGCAGTCAGGTTTGAGAAGCTGCTGCTGAGGAAATAAATAGGAGATTAAATTATAGTGCTCATGAGGGGGGTACTGAGAGAGTTTTTCAGTGAGTTGCCAAGCGAGGATTGCTCCCAACAGCTGCCTGCTGTGGTTTGGTCTCTTTGGCACTGGTGCATTTGTTAAAAGGGGAGCCTGAAGGTTTTGGTCTTCAAAAGGATTTGTAGTGGCTGGGAAATCAGAGATTTGAGGCTGACCCCTGGGTTGAGGAGCAAATATAAATGTAGGTCACACTGTGCTAGTGTGTTCCCCCCACAACTGAGGTTCCCCACAACTAATGGGAACACAAATCATCTCATTGCAAGGAAAGATTAAGGTTTGGATAAAAAATGGACTCTTTGTTACTTCTTCATTCTTCTTTTCATATTTTTTTCACTTTGAAGGGGAAAAAATGAAACAAATAAGGCTTTGTTTGGAAGAAACTGTTTTAAAAGGAACCAGATCACAAGCTCTGAGTAAAGAAAGTTGACGGTACCCAAATTTAATTATGCTGGTCAAGTTAATGCTATCCAGGAACAGTGTGGAGGCACCCCAGGTTCCAGGCCACAACATTAATGCAGTGAAATGGGGCAGGGGCAAGGAAATTTCCAAGTTGTATGTGGTTTGTGGTGTCAGGTTTGTAGAAATGACATTTCTAGGAGAAGTGACTTTAGAGATGTCATTTTTTTGTTTGATTGGAAGTCACTGCACAACACGCATATTTCTCAGGAATACCTAAGAATGCTATTGTAATACCTAAACTTGTGGGGGTTTTGTGTAAAAAATAATGAAAAATTAAAGCATTGCAAGGGGAATTTAGCAGTTCCTGTAATAAAAACTATATGTTTCATAGCATTTATGCCTGCCCTTGAGCACTGAACAGAAGGTATATTGTGTTTGCAGCTTGGACAAACCTCTCAGGACAGCAGCTCACCCACCTCCAGCAGCAGCTCTGGTCAGTTCAGTGCTCTTAGGGAGCTGAACTTCAGAGCAGTGCGAAAACCTGGCAGAAATGTATGGCAATTGGGATAACAAATGTTTTAAAAATGCATATATTTTTCTATCACTTCTTACCTTTATTGGCAAGTACTGTATCCACAGACTCAGACCAGGCCATGGTTTCCCCAGTGTTTGACCTGTGGAAACAACATCTACCCTTGAAAATAGCATTGTGGTCTTTGCCCTGTGCAGCCTGGGGTGGCTGAGAGCCTGGGGTGTGGCTGGCTGCTTGGGAGAGGGGCTCAGCCACTCATCCTACCCTACACACAGAAAAACAGGGATATTGGCACTGCTGACTTGATTATTCATCCTGGAAATGTTTGCAGTTGGTGGAGCTCTAATAAAGCATGGGAGAGGTAGGAATGTTCTAGAGAGCGTACTGAATTTCTTCTTGAATTCAAATGATTAGGCATTAATTTATATGGCACTTTTTGCTTGGAATGATTGGAATTATCTAAAATATTACCAAGCTAACACTAGTAGGAAATATGGACCTCATATGAGCTTCTCAGTGACATAAATAATAGAGTGAATTCATAGTTTTGGCTCTTCCCCTGCAACTTGCTGTAAGCTTCTGCTAGACATAAGGGCAAACACTTTGTTCTGTATAAAATATTGCTAATTTTCTTTAAAAATATCAAACCAAACCAAACCAACAAAAACCCAAAAACTCAGCAGAAAAAATCCCAGGCACTCTCAAGTTCTGTAAAAAAACATGTGATGTTCCAAAGGGGGCTCTGAGAACTCAGCTGTCAAAACCCTGCTCTCTGAATTAGAGGTTGGTTCAAGATTTGTGTTCTGCAACCACTTCTCAGCATCACCAGTAATGGTATTTTCTAATTAAAAATTTATAAAGAGATCATATAAGTGTCAGGTTATTACGTGGCTGTAGTTATAATTATTACAAGGCATGGTGGCAGTGACACCTCAAACAAGCAAGCTTTTTTGTAGCTCTCCATTTACTTGCATCCAGAGTGCAAAAATTTAATTTTAGCAAGAAAAAAATTGTGCATATTTATAAGTATATATAAATACATACATTAGGGAAGCTGGAATGCAAATATAATAAGTCTGTGAAAACACAGAGGAAAACGAAACATAGCATGATATTGTACTTTTTGAGACATCATGTGATGATGGAATTAACTGGGAAAGAATTTATTTTAGCAACAATAAGAAATTTTATCAAATATATAACAAATTTTCAGGATTTTTATTAAATGTTTATCAGCTTGCTTGTCAAGCAAAAAAGCAAAATTAAAGACCTGGATAAACCAGATGGTTTTGCTGCTTGTTCTTATGGGTAATATTAGTTGTTTTAATATTTACTCACCGCTCACAGAGAGATCTCACTGACTATGTGGGATTTACTTGAATGGGAATGGCAAGCAGAATTGACAACAAGGAATCAAAATAGTCATATCCCCTTCAAAAAGGGGAGGAAAATAAAAGTGTACAGATTATTCAAACTTGGATCCCATCATGTAAATCTCCTACAATTAAAATAGCCATAAACAACAACTCACTTTACTGGCATTTTTTGTTCCACTGTTTGTATGTCTGACTGTCTCAGGGAAGGCAGAGTTCCTTTTTCTGACTGATCTTCAAGCTGAAGGTAATATGACAGCAAGCACAATACAGTTAGCATGTGAATAACCAAACAGGACAATGCACATTGACAAATCATTTTCAACATTTTCTTTAAAATTATTTCTTTCAGGAACATGGCCCATTTTTAAGCAGTGCCATTCTCGCTGTGTTATGGCATAACAGTGGCCATAATACAAAAGGACTAGGGGCAATGGCCCAGGGTCACATGTGGTGGAGCAAGCCCTGGGAAGGGCAGCAGGTGGTGAAGGGGCTGGAGCACAGGTCTGATGAGGAGCAGCTGAGGGAGCTGGTGTTGTTTAGCCTGAAGAAAAGCCCCAGAGGGGACCTTATTGCTCCCTTGAACTGCCTGAGAAGGGATTGTAGCCAGCTGCTGGTCTATGTAATTTGTCTCTTGCTCTTGATAATTATTCTTTCTTCCCCAGCTCTTTGCTTCGTCTGTGTAATCCTGGCTGTCCCTCACTCTCCTGAACAAGCAAGCTTACTGATTGATTTCTTGCCTCCCTCCAAATCTTGTCCTGAGGCCAAATCCTTTACTCAGATTAGCCAGATTCCTGGTTCTCAATGTTTCCACTTGGCATAACCTTCCAGGGGTTCAGGAACTGGGATACCAGTTGTGCCAGCTTGCAGAGTTAGGGGGTTTTGTCTTCTCAGTTGAAATACTTTACACCTAGTAGAGCAGTCTTAGGAGTTTAGGTCCCATTTGATTTTCCTCTATGGTACAGTCATGAGCAAAGCTGCCTCCTGCCTCCCAGAGAACGTCTTTCTTATTTTAGCCATGTCCATCTTCTAAGGTCAGAAAGAAAACCCCAAGCACATGCCATGTTTCACCCTTAGCAATGTTAAGAGGTTATTCCTAATCCTTACCTTCTGTAGATCTGTAAAACAAATTTCAGGCCAATCTGTTTGACGGGACAAAAAAAAACAGTGAATCTGGTCAATTGAGCTCCAGGAAGATTAAATCAGATGGAAATAGATATGGAGAGGTGCATTCCTGGGACGAGCAGGAGAACTGAACTGTCTTGCAGGAGAGGAATGAAAGACCAGTTTGTCTCTAAGATGAAAGCAGAGAGGAGCTATGACTGCCCTCTGAATACACAGAGGTAACCTGGTGGAAAAAAAAATAAATTAGCATAGTGGTTATATTGACAAAAGAAAAAATGTCTATAATCAGTGAACAAAGTCAGATTGAAAACCAAATTAAGGCTTCACAAATTGTTGTTTTTTACAATCTTCCAGTAGAATTTTTTCCCTCACTATTACTCTGTACTTTGAAGATAGAGCTTCATATATTTATGAGTTATTTTAAGTTGTTGTCTTCATTAATAGAATCTAGAAATTATTACCTAAGATGCCCTTTTAGTCCTACACATCACTAAAAAAGATTCCTGGCAGCAAGATACAAATCCTTTCTGTAATTCCTTAGCTTTGCATCTGCTTGCTTCTAAACATTATACCGGAAGAACAGAAATGTTAATTATCATGCTGATTTTCTGCCATGATTCTTATCTTGCTTAGTTGATTATTTTCTATTATTTCCAGAGCACATCTTGTGTGCCAGAGAGAACCAAAGCCTTTCATGCATTGTGCTAGCGAGACTAACTCCAGCATCTTATAGCTGGGGAGAAAACCTTCAGTATCTGCATTGACATCAAATCCTTTGTGCCTGATTCAGTCCCAGATTTGAGCTTTGGTAAAAGGGAATAAACATAATACAAAATCCAACTGATATTTATCTGGGGAGCTTCTGGCTGGGCAGAGTGTAAACAGCTACAATTTGAATTTTTTAACAGTGTCATGCCAGAAAAATCAGTCTAGTTTTAAGGACAGAGGTGACACTAAATTAGGCAACTCATAATTCTTGGCTGGCTCTATTAATTTCTCAGTGTTTACCCTGTGTCTAATCCCAGTGGTTCTACTATTTACCCATCTTAGAACTGTGGCCATAAATTGATTGATTTTGCTTCTTTTCAAGGAGTATTATCATTGTTATAGTTCCATTAACTCCTGTGAAACTATGAGAGGGAAGGTTGGGGATCTGTGCCTCTTTTTTCTTAATATCATCAAATGATATACATTTCTTTCAAAACAAAATTCCAGATAGTGTCACACATTCATTTTTAAAATTTCTACCTAATAGCTTGTTACCTGAATGAAGCAGACATGAACATCTCTTCAAGATTTTTCAGGACTGATGGATATTTTTCAAGTCAGTCTTAGCAGCCACAGAACTATGCTAAAACTGAGGAATATTCTAGCACACACAATAACTGGACGGATGCAGTCAGATTGCTTTTGTGTTTTATGGAGTATTGCTCACAATTCACAAAAGCACAAAGAGGCTGCGAGGGACTCTCACCACTGTACAACATTCTGTCAATGACTGCTCAGTCTACGCAAGCTGAAAATATTTCAGGTGCACAGCAGGTTAATAGACTTGTGATATTTGTGCTGGGGTGATGAAAATAAGTTCACTAACCAAAGTCAGGCGCAGCCAGTTCTTCCCATAGAAACTAGCTGGTTGTATTTCTATGTACTTCCTCTGCTTGGAACTTACTAGTGTCTGGAAAGAAACTAATATTTCACTGAAATGTCATAAGGAGAAAAAGTGATCTTAATATTAAAACAAATGCATCAGCTGCTTGTGCAAGTGTGTTGGCTATTCATAATAAACAGCTTCAAGCAAACTAAATGAAATATGAATATGTAGTAGAGATGAGTTGGAAATTGCACATAGAATTAGTGCTAAACCTTTTGTGAATCTGGACTTAGCTGACACACAGAGTTATAGCTTCAGTTGATTCATATCTGGGACTGGACCTGCAGAGTCACTCAGGCCCTTACCTGCTCAGCTAATTACAGGGTATTTATCTGTCAGGCCTGTGACTTAACCTTTCAGTAACTCTGAGGACTGGTCTATGGATTTCTGAGTCCTCTGCCTTTGATGTGGGAGAGCTGAAACTCTAGGAAAGGGAATGGGGATCTGACTGAACATTCCCAACTTTGTCAATATTACTTGCTAAGGACCCCTGATTTATTAAATATTTAAATCTCCAGAATTTTTAGGCTCACAACTTGACTTTTACTGATGCTCACCTTTTATTCTTTAACTATCTTTAGGCATTAGTTTTGCCGAATTATCTTCCTTTATGAAAAGCTATTGGCTGTTGAGGGGCATAGGACCTGTTTTTGTTCCTCTGACCTGGATACTAATCACGATACACAGTGTAAAACAATGCTACATATTCAAACCATTGGTTTATTAACCTAAGAAATCATTTCCACTTACATATGTTCCTAAAAGGTCTGCCTTGTACTCACCTGAGCACAAAGTGAGAAAAGCTCACACTCTCCAATGGATGTGCTGCTGTTTCCCTGGATCAGGTTCAGTGGTTCATGCTCCTCAGCACCTGGCCTCTGTTAATTCCATTCCATGCAGAGCTTTGCTTGAGTAGTGCTGGCTTGTACAAGGTAACTTCAGCAGAATAAAAAATTAATGTTCTGTTGCCCCAAGCAGCCAAAGCCCACAGGGACTTGGGCACATCCCTTATGCTGGGAGAAGCCAACATGATCCAAGCACTGCTGGCATCCCAAGATCATGGAGATGCCTGTCCCACAGGGATGCAAATACACCCTAATCACAGCACTATGTAAATGCCCACCTTCCCAGAGCACTGCACAGCCTGGGCAACTCACAAAATAATTAATTCTTTTTCCATGTGAATAACTCTGTGTGCATTCAGTATGCCACAGAGTTGTTTTACATAAGAAAATGAGCTGTTATTTTCCACCCAAGCAAACTATGCCCTTCAGATCAAATGTTTGGATTTCAAGAACAATATGTCAAAATATTCTACCATGCTCTGGGCTCCTCATATTCAGGATTTCCAAGTGCTGTGTAATCACAAACCTCCAATGGAAAAGATCTGGAAAAATTCTCAAGAAAATATGCAACCAGAAAAACTTGGAATAGCATTAGCTGCAGAGATTTAAAATGAAGCCACAAAGCTGTGAAGAAACACGAGTGTCTTAATTATGTGCAAATTTTATGGTGAAGAAATGAGAGTTCAGAGCTGTCCTTTTTATTAGGCTTCAGCCTTATCTTCTGTCCTGCTTGAAAACTCTCAAACGGCTGCTTTAGGATTGTGTTTCTTGCTAGTTTATTTTTGTTACCTTTCGTGGAGAAGGCAATGGTAGAGCCTAGATTGTAAATCTGGGGGTCCCGATAATTTCCTGTAAAGCACAAGGGAGAATTAGGAGGAGGTTACACGAACAGATTCTATTTAGGAAAGAGAGAGAAAAGCTTTGGTATGAAACCAGAGGGAGCTTTTATGAGACCAGCCCTAGGTGATCAGGGCACAACAAATGGAAGATAGCAATACATTAACAAGGAAAAAAAGTAAAAATGGAAGCAAGCTTGGGTGGTAGATAGAGGAAATACATTTTTATTTTTGGCACAGAGCCACACAGGAGCTTAAAGGGCATTTGATTGAGGCATTTGACTAAAATGCAAAGAACAGAATGGGATCTGGGACAGGCAGCTGAACAAGGCGTAAGTGCATGAGCATATGAATCACTGATGAAAGGAAGATGATTTTCTGTAATTTTTTTCTCAGTTGAGGTTTTTGGCAGCATGTGTGGAAAGAAGAGGGAACTGCATTCAAAGTAGTAGCTAATTAAGGCAGGCTGAGCAGCTGGGGACAAAAGGAGAGAAAAATGATCTTCTGTGAGTCACTTAAAAGTTGTAGCATGTACAAGCATATAAGAGCCATGTTATTGATTGCCTGCTTCACTGGAAGATGGAAATTGGTCTTCTTTGAGATTCTTTATCTTAGATTTCATTCTTGCTTCTTGTCAGTTGAAAAATCAGTCAAGTTGTCTTTTGTTCAATAACAAATCCACAACCCAAAGATATTTGGTCCTATGTATTTTCGCCTCCCCCAAGTTAAACAAGAACAGCAGATCATAATTCAGCCAATTTAAAACATCTGATTAGATTGAAGTGTTGAAACAGGAGACATAGGCAGATTGTTTCCCTCATGCTTTGTGTCTTGAGATTTCACCTATGTAAGGAGCAAAGTGCAGTGTTTGGGTAGGGAAAATTATTGTGTTGACAGGAGGAATATTTTGAGAGCGCTTACTGAACCCTGAATGGCACATATAAATATAAAAAGCCGCTTCATAAAACAATCCAATAAAAGCACTTGCCCAACAGGCTTCCTGTGTGTATTATTTACATTAGGGCAGCTCAACTAGAAGATTTACGTAACTGTGGCATGGATTCTGCACAAACCAGAGAAGCCTGACTCTGCCCTAAGATTTGTGCTGTACATACATCTGTGCCGGGCCAGTCCTGAGTCTGATCAGTCCTGGAACAGCATCACAGACTTGTACTAAATCCATGCCTAGCTCATCTTCAGGACTGCAGTACAGCACTAAATAGTACAGTGTTCACTTTCTCTCACTAAAAGGAGCCTCTTCTAGGAAAAAAAAAAAAAACAACCTTTGCCAGATAATTATGGCAATTGTGGCCATTTTGGTTTATCTTTGTGCCCTTTGCCTTCCTTTCTCTGAGTTTATCTTGACTTTCTTTTTACAGTAGTTCCCATGGCATTAGTCTGCTGTAAATTCAGCTAGGGTTCATCATTATCTTTGGAAAACACACATGCATAAATAGCTACCAGGAATATTTTATTTGGTTTTTTTCATTATAAAACTCATGAGAGGAACCAGCACTGTCAGTACTGCAGACTGATGGGTTTGAGGAAGGCCTCCCTGGAGATAAGCAAATTTTTCCATGTGTCTGTGAAATGAAGAACACCTGCTGAACTTCTGTTTATCATTGCAGACCCTTCTGACTAACAACTGGGCTTTTGCTAACAAGAAAACATCTTACTAAGGGCACTATATTTGTCATTTGGTTGGATTTTGGAACAGTATTAAATATATGTATTTTTTTCATTTCTTTCCTTCATGGTACCTCCAAGATATGGATTCTCCACTGAAACGAAGGGAAATAATCACACCAGGGCAGAATTTAGCTGCAAGTGTGTAGGTCTTATGTCTGTGTGGCAACAAACCCAGTGCCAACACTCAGGTGAGTCTGTTCTCAAATCAGTTCCCTTCCTCCAACAAGGATCTTAGAACATGACACAGGAACATGCATATTTTAAATATCTGAGAACTGGCATTCAGACGTTGTTGGTGATGCTAGAGAGTCCTTCATCACAGAATCCTCGAGGATGGAAGAGACCTTAAAGATCTAGTCCAACCATTAACCTTCCTCAACCTCAGTCACCCCTAAGCTGTAGCCCCAGCGCCACAGCCAGAGGCCTCTTGAACACTTCCAGAGACTGTGGCCCCGGGCAGCTAACCACCTCCCTGGGCAGCTCATTCCAATGCCTGGCCATTCTTTCAGTGAAAAAGACCAGTGCCCAGGTCCTGACTGCTTTCATTCTCAGAAAGAGCCTGTGCCTGGTGTTTTGAGATCAGGGGAGGGTGATGAATAAACCAGCATGGATCATCATTATAAATGTGTTTCCTCTCTGTTCCCCATGCAAACGTAAGACTTGGAGATGGCTCCTGGGTCGCTGTGGATCTGCAGCATTTACAGGTGAGTTTGGATCTCTGTGCACTGTAACAATTTGATTAACATGGCAGTGATAACAGCTAGAATTGAACCCTAGGTGAAGTCTTCACATCTTCCTCGTCAATGTACTGATGAGAAATCAAATCCTGACAACTCTTTAAGCAGATCAGATTTATTGGAAGTTTATAAAGCAGACAGGAAAACCTACAGATCCAGCAGTTCATATACACCCCAAATTGACAATGAACACAAAGTCCCATCCTCGGGAACTGCACCTCTTCTCCTTCACCACTTACAGAAAGGGGAGGGAAAGGAAGAAAGCTCAAATTGCACAAGAAGCAACTTAATATACAGGTCATAGTTACAGATAAATCCTGCAGCCCCTTCCTAAATTGAACCAAAGTTTAAGATTTTAAGAACTGCCTCAAGCTTCAAGGTATGTCTCCATCAACTGTGAAAGAACAGGACAGAATGACTGTGTGTGCTGACTATGAAAAAATATGTCTGTCTTTGATAGTAAAGAAATAAAAAAGAAGATTTCTCCATCCTCTTCTATAACCTATAGAGAGGATATTAATGACCACCGGAACTGAAAGTTTCTCTGCCTGAGTCCAAGAGCTGTTAATTTTCAGACACATTTTCAAAATAAAAGAAAAAAATTAGAACAAAGTTTAGTAACAAAGTTGGTATAACATGACTATAAATAAAAGTAGAAATATTTTATATATATATACATTGACATGACCTGGTATTTAAGGATACACATTGTGTTAAAATAGCATTCTTTGCCCTTTGTTGCTGCTCATTTAGTTGCAAAAAATTAGAATATATATATTTGATGCCAAAGCTAATATATACAGCATAACTTAAAAATAGAGAACAGACATGTGGAATAAGAAAAATGTACACCAAAAAAATTAAACTGGTATTTTTATGTTCCTGTTAAAATAGGCAATGGCTACATTTTAATTATAGATTTAATTATTCAATGTCTTTAGTTACAATTCATGTAAGTTTGCATTATACCTGATAATGTTCCTGTGTGTTTTACAGTATAAGAAACTACCACTAT